>NW_010313533.1:27219-38928 GCF_000700745.2 Antrostomus carolinensis
GCCCCACAATTTGAGAGGGCTTGTAATGATGAACAACTAAGAGGTGAAACTGAGGCATCATTTAGGCGTCATTTATGCACCATATTTTCAAGAAAGACTTTAATAGAGTTTTAACGCTATCTTCTGCACTTCCTGTTCAGGGTAACTATGGGTCTGCCTGAACGTTCTCAGTGCCACAGACTCCACTGTAATATTGGATTTCTGTACACATCCATCAGCTGAAAAACAAGCCCACTGCATTCCTGGATGCATTATCACAGTGAGCACAGTCCTAAGAGAATCTCTCTTGGGCAGAAAGAAATTAGAAAGTAAAGCGTTGTGGAAGAAGCCCAAGAACAATTAGAAGTATTTGCACAAGTACGAGGGCACATGCTCTGATAACACATCAGATTTCCTTCTCTTCACCCATTGCTATTCAGTAAAGCTCTTCAAACTCAAGCTAAAAAGCCAAACAGCAGGACTGGAGAACACATGCTGGGACTATCAGAGCCTTTCAGAGTGAAGGGCAGACCAAAATGCTGCCATGGGACACGAAAGAGGACGCAGATCTCCGCTCCTGTTGTAACAGAGCCTAAGAAAACCACTTACAGGTGAGGTCCCACTGTGCAAGGCATCATCTTTGCAGACTGCAAGAATTGCTACCCTAAAAGCTGTGTAACCAACGGTGCATCGCTGTGAGCCCTAGGAGTCCAATTCGCATCAGCAGAACTAGAAATAGACACTGCACCTCCCAGTTCTCACTCCCAAGTGTCTATGCCAGAGGGATTTTTCAGGTTGCCTGTTTAGCTATAAACAACAGATAAAGCCTGGGGTTTTTTGATGCTTCCAGAGCTTTGATGTGAGATGTTCCAAAATGCTGCAGTAATACCAGGAATATGAACAGAAAGAAGGCTGTGGGGACTTTTTTTCCCCTTATGTAAAAATTTATCTGATGCATCAAGGAGGAAATTGGAAACCGCTCAAAACCCCTGCAGAGAGAGAAAGTAATTATAAAACTAAGGATGCAGCGTGTGCACTGTGCTGACTATGACACAGTATTATTAGCAAAAAGAACACTATTAAAAAATAGATCAGACTCCGAGCCGTGTGTGCCAGCCGACAGACAGACACTGTGTAACCACAGGTCTCCTCTGGCAGCTAGATGCTGCAGTCTTTACTTGGGCAAGTCATTTTTCACACCAGCATCTCCAGACAGCATTTTGGCCCAAGAGGGGACAGATGATAAAAATTGTTCATGTACCCACAAACACTGCTGAGGTTCCTTCCAGTCCGTGTGCTCAAGCGTTAGGTGACAACAACCCCCATATGCACCGCATCCATATATTAGTGATGGATGCAGCAGAAAACACAGAGGCTGGCTTTTAGAAAGGTCTCCTTGGTGGACTCTGGCTAGATTATGCTGAAGTTAAAAGAACACCCAGGTGTGAGCCATGCAACACCTCTCTGTGCATTAAGAAGTGATAGCTCCATCTTACTGGAAGAACTCCTGGTCTGAGATGGTGCTTGTGTGCAAGAGGTGGTTGAGCCCCACATGCGCAGAATCGCTCGAGCAGTTCATTTCTCCATCCTTCCCCTGCTTGGAGGCACTGAGCCGGAAGAGGCTGGAGCAACGCAGGGCAAGTTCCAAAGCATCCAGCCAGCATCGGCCTGTGAAAACAAGAGGAACTATTTAAGCACAGGGGAGTAAATAAGACAATTCATGCATTGCTTCCCAAAAGCTTCTTGCCTGGGAGTAAAGCTCATTATAATTCAGGAAGTCGCTGTGTACAATAATCTATTTTTCATATATATAATCCGAGGTTATCTGGCCAGAATTGGTGTGTTTTAGTGGCTGCACGAGTGATACATCTGCACGGGTAAAAGAGTGGGAAGCTCACCCAACTCCCCCTGCCCTAAGAGCATCTCTTCCTCCAATCCCCCATGACCTGTTCACATCCCCTTTGGCCCCTTGCTGATGTAGTGCGAGGTGCAGGAAATGTGTACATGTGTGGTGCTTTCAAACCACCCAGCAGCTCATGTCTGCAAGTAATACACCCCAAAAACATGTCCAGCGTTTGGCATCCCCACCACACGCGCTCCCCAATGGCAGGGAGACACCGAGGCACTGCTCTGCACAGGAGACACCCCTGCTTGGGGTGGGATCACTGAACTACAACCGGCTTGGCAGTCCCATGCAGGGCGTAGTGCTGCAGTAACAATCACTCTGAACAAGAGCCAGGATGATCAATACTTGCCAGAGTGATTAAGACTAAAAGGAATTGCTTGTCAGGCTGTTTATTTTTCTTCTTTCTCTGTATTTTTTTCCCTTTTCTCTATTCCTTCTCCCTGCCCAGTCCCTCAGATAATCTGTGTGGAGCATCAGTTTTTCTTATCTTGTCACAACAAATCTTTACCCGAAGGCTCTACTTTGCAAATACCAAAAACTAAAAGCACGGCACAGAGACAGACAAACTGCAGTTCCAATGCACAGCCTCACTGGATTTTCTTAAGGCCTGTGTGGGTCCCACAGGCAGGAAGCAAATAAAAAGCACAGGAATCCAAACTGACCTTTGGCTCCTTTTGCAGTGATCCATACAAGTGTGCAAAGCTGTGTGTTAGTGTTAAAGCCTAACCATGGCAATGCTGCAGTCGCTGTATTCTTGGAAGCACCTGAAAATAGCCCGAGCCTGCAGTGCCGTCATTAATGAGGCCAGGACACCTGCAATCGGCTGAACATTCAAGAGCTGAGGTATCAAGGGAGTCATCCTCTAATTTCAAGCATGTAAAACAGAGCTCTTCATTACACTCCTCAGAATATATTTTGCCATAATTGGAAGTGTGCTTGAGAGGCACTGAAGAAAACAAAAGGATTTTGCTCTAGAAATAGCAAGTGCTACAAACGGGTTTTCCCTGGACCACGTTCCTTCTTAGGTCCCATTTGGGACATGTTTCCGTTACATTCAATTCCATCACACTCTCAGCATCAAGCACATGTGTAAATCTCACTGAGACCCTGCTGTTCTCTAGGGCAGAATTCCCATCAACTCCCATATGACCAAAATTTGGCTCTGTAAGATCAACGAGAGTTAAAAAAAAAAAATCCAGACGACAAGCATATAAAGAAATATTAATCAATTTGACTCTCAGTGCTTGCTTTGATACAAAGCTGCCACCAGCAAAAGAGAAAAAAATGCAAAACTTTGAAGAACGGCACTTGAACACTGAGCCACAAACACCACAGAGCACAGTCATTTATTCTAATTTCATCCCATACATTCCTTCAGCATCAGCTTATGATTTAATAATAAAATCACACATAATGGTTAAGAAAAGATTAGGAAGGTTGAAGGCTGTTGGAATTGATTTCACACTATTTTGTATTTAATAAATATTCTTGCATTAAGTCTTTACATGCAGAGATTTATTCCCTTCTCGCCATGTGGAGGATTTGCATGGATAACCCATCAGAGTTAATAGCTGCTCTGAGCACAAATCCACTCCCTGCTACATATCCTCTCTCCCCCAAAGCCATCAAGATCCAAACCTGTTTCAGGCTGTTCCATACAAGAGGGCACAAAGTCCTGCTTCGCCTCACCTCCTGTGACTCCCCTCTCTCTTTATCTTTGCCTTCCTTTTCCGTTCTGCAGGGTGAGGCCTGTATGATTTGACATTTGGAAGTGCTGCATGTATCAAGATACTTTTATATTCAAGGGGTTTGTAAAACCAGGCACTTTGACAGGTACCTTGATTTGTGGCAGCAGGAGCACTTTGGAGCAGCGAGGGAGGTCAGTTCCTCCGGTCCCTGCAGCACACCTACAGACATCTCCTTATCACGGTTACGGCAACGCACTGGCCACATTCACCCTTTCGAACAAGGGTGGCAAGGGTGACCCTCAGTTATCTCCTTTACTGTGCCCTGCAGCCCACCCCTCGCTGGGGCTGTGGGCAGAGCAGGCCACGCTGGCCGCGACACCACTGCCACTGCCACCCCTATTCACTGGTACTAACGTGAGCTTACAAGTGTGGTCAAACCTTTGGGGTCCACCACATAGAATCATAGACTGGTTTGGATTGGAAGGGACCTTAAAGCTCATCCAGTTCCAACCCCCCAGCCATCAGCAGGGACACCTTCCACTAGACCAGGTTGCTCAAAGCCTCATCCAACCTGGCCTTCAACACTTCCAGGGAGGGGGCATCTACAACTTCCTTGGGCAACCTGTTCAGAGGAAATTTCTACGGAATATATCTAGGTTTTTTTATCTCTTTAGATAACTCCCTGGGTGGGGTTATGAGTAACTTGAATCTTTTATGAAACCTTATTCAAGGAGCCTAAATTAAAAAAATAAAAATAAAAATTATTTTAATATTCCAAGGCAGAGACACAAAGCCTCAGAGGAACTTCCTGAGCATTAGCAGTCAGCACTACTTGTGCCCCGCAGAACACATCAGTGTACACCCTTGTTTTAATTTCTAACATAAATTGATTCCAAGGGATGCACAGCATCCCCAAGCTAAGGTGGTGCCATCAGCCATCAGGTGGTGCTGTGAATCCAAACAAATATACACCACCAAGACATAAAATACGGGATTTCCTCTGCAAATGAAGAGGTTACATTCTCTGTGAGTCAACAGTGTGTTAATTGCAGCATAACACCGTAAAATTACACCCTCTCAATTTCAAAGATTGCACACAAGATAAACCTGTTTCCTTGCTAAAGTTGTACATGAAATGTTTTCACATTTGAGTGATCTTGCTATTGAGTAATATTCTTCTTTATTGTGAAAATGATACATAAATGGTAGCATTTGGATTACTTAATTGCTTACCTGACAAGTCTACTCACTCCCTCAGGAACTGCAGAAGGGGAAAAATGTATGTGGTCACATACTCAAAGGCTGTCACCTCCAGTCACGGCAGTCTGCGTGAAGGCTTCATGGTAACCTTAATTATCACATTTTCTAATTTGGAAGTGGTTGACTCAAGTCAGGGTTTTTTGTATGCAAGGTAATTAGATCACAGAAGGATGCAAAATGTGGGCTCCTTCAGAGAGGAACAGCAGCCCGATATGATGCATATAAAGGAAACAAAAAAGAGCTGCCGAGGAGTTACAATTATATTCTTTTAGAAGGTCTGAGGCTTTTAAAGCTGCAATGTAAAATACTGCAATCGATTATCAGCTATAATTTTCCACAAATTGTGGCTTAAAAGAAGCATATGTTTAAATTCTGCAGGAAAACCCAACAGCATATTGTCAGTCTATGGCAGAATCTCCCCAGAGGCTTTTAAGCTTTTTATATCAGATGATGTATTACCCCATCCACCACAATGATTGCTTTTGGATAATTTCTGCAGAGATCACGTTGTCTCAAAAACACCTGCATTACCTCCTTCTGCTTGGGAGCTGTGAACTAAGTATTCCCTTTCAAATGTGATTTCTGAGCTTGACCTTTTCTTCATTGTACTTGTATTTTGTCACTGACTTGCAAGGGGCAGCCCACAGAGTAAGCTCTGGCTCCTACCTGGGCTGCGAGGGGGAAGGATGAGAGAGGGAGAGGGTAAAATAGTCCATCTATGTGTAACGCTCCCATGTGTCTCACAAGCCACACAGAAGGGTTTACAAAACTCAGCAACAGAAATATTGCATCCAAGCTAACCAAGTTCTCAGCGAGGACACAACAGTGGGGAGAAATGACACCCCACCCACAGGAGATCCCCAGCTTTGATGTGCAAAGTCAAGTCCAGCTAGATCATTCATACTGGCAGCGGGTACAAGGACAACAATTTGCATCACCCATCTCAGCACCTGAACTGGTCAGGTGGGTGGGTTGTCCAGCCACCTTTGGATCCCTCCAGGAACAAAGGTGAAAGAGTGAGACCCTTCAACAAGCTTGTTCCTAAAGTCCCCAAAGTGGATGTCCCACCAGAGCACTAGCACTCTCCTTGTACTGATCATGGGTTTCAATATCCATTCCCTATAGCAAATTATGATCACAGCATTTGACATGTGACAGATGTCCTGGGAAAGTGGGATGTCAAAGGAACACATCTGCACATCACTCAGCTGCGCTCACTGCAAAAAAAAAGAGATGAAACAGAGATGTCTCCTCTGAGTAGGCCTGTAATTCTTCTTCCCTATTAGATGTGTTTACAGTAAAATGATGACAGTCATCAGTGACAATTTCAAAAAGGAAACTCTTTGAAAAATCAGTTAAACACTGCTGGGTTCCAAAGTTCCTTCCTTCTTTAAAGGTTTAGGGGAAAAAAAGCTAATAAAGGACATGTGTTGCCTTAACTTCATAAAAGCAAAGTTCAATATGCACACCACATCTGTTTTGAAACCTTCTGTAGGCTTTCTCCAGGCCTTTTGGCTCAGCAGGCTGGAAGAGCACCCTGCGGTCCTTGGGGATGAGTCCTGCAGTACAGTTGCACAAACGGGGATCACTCCTGCTCCTTGCAGGATGATTCCTGGGTCCACAGGGCACTGCTGGCACCATGCAGAAAACTGGAGGCTGCAAGGCTGACCAGCAGCATGAACACACTCACAACAACACTTCTTTCCATAGAGAAAAGGAACTACTGAAACCAAGTGACGTAAAACACTTCTTCTTCCCCGGAAAAAAACCCACAAAACACCTCACTAAACAACTGAAGGTTGCTTATGCTGCTAATCCTGGTTCAGCTCAAGGAATCACTTGAGTCTGTCCTAGTCTTTGAACAGATCTAAAATTACAACAGGAAAAAAACAGGCAGTATTGAAAACACTAAACTATTCAGCTTTTAAATAATTTTACAGACACCATCATTTCACCTCAAACAACTTATAATTTGACGTGCCAAGTCTATTTGTCACATTTTGCAACAGCTGATGACAGAGGAACCAGCCAATGTTCTCTCAGCACTAACCAGTAAGAAATATCTACTCGAGATGGAATCACATCGTCGCACACCGAAACCTCAGCCCAGGACTGTTCTTCATTTCCACTGCATTCTTGTAGCTACAGAGCGGCTGGGATGAATCTCTTGCCAATTAAGACTTCAAAAGCCTCACACCCAGTAACCATATATCCCTCCAGAGAGGCAGCACTGAGGGAATATTATTCTTCTTGAATTATTCAAGTCATCCAGTTTTTGGCCTTGTGCCTTATACTTAAAAGATAAATCCTTTTAAAAATCAACCTGAAGTAGAGTGTCACCTGGAAACAATGAGTTCCTGCTCAAGTGCACACAAATCATGAATGACGAGGAAGGAGCTGATTTGGTTCAGTCAGTGAATACTGAGGTCACTGTATTCAGCTGACTGCTTATTCTGCTGTACCACTTGGGTGCCTGTGTGCACGATTTCTTACACTTTGGCTGTCAAGGTGCAAGGATGTGATCTCTCAATTAGCTGCAGGTGCATTTTATGCACCAAGTTAAATGAAGTCTGGTTGCAAATGCCTGGATTTTAAACTGCTGTGAAAGGTCTAAGGAATATGAGGGGCAGACATAATGTTAAGAAGGTACTTTCTATTTTTTCCAGTACTGCCAGGATGCAGTGATATATTTTGTTGTGAACTTGGTGTCAAATCTTCCTGGTTCATTGCTTCTGTGTGTGACCTTTATGTCAATAATCTAATTTCCTCCCCAGATCAGAGCATCAGTTCCAGGGGAGGGCCTGGTGCCTAGCAAAGAAACACCACCACTAAGCCAGAGCAACAACTCCGTCCACATCAGACAATGAAGACTGCCCAAAGCATGCCTGAAGGAGAGGACCGACACAAGGAACAAAATGTAAGTGTGGTTTACAGTTCCACTGTTAAGTCTTTAACCCTTGATAGTCTGCCACTCTGAATTCCCCTAGTAAAACCCTTGGTGGCAGTGCCGGTGGCAAGGTGGAGATCATAGAACCATAGACTGGTTTGGGTTGGAAGGGACCTTAAAGATCATCCAGTTCCAACCCCCCTGCCAGCAGCAGGGACACCTTCCACTAGACCAGGTTGCTCAAAGCCTCATCCAGCCTGGCCTTCAACACTTCCAGGGAGGAGCATCCACAGCTTCTCTGGACAACCTGTTCTGCACTATGACATCTGCACTATGAGATTTAACCAGGTGTCCCAAATGCTTAGGAGGTCTGGGGCACTGGTTTGTAGATCTCGGGGGCAGCCTCAGAATGGTCCAGGCAGGAAGCTCAGGAGAGGTTTAAACTACTAATTCTAAGCCTCTCATCAGCATAAATCTGAAATGCATGCACAGTCACTGGTTTGGAAAAAGCAATTTTCTTTTCTGAAACGGGTAAGAAAGAAAGCCGCTGTGTTTGTGCAGGTTGAGCCCTGTAGGCTGACATGACCTTCCAGACGTCTCTAAAACACAGCACAAAGCAGACTGCTGCTGCGGTCTGTGAGTGTGAAATCCACTGTAGCTTGGCGGTGGTTCTGCAGGCTGTCCAGAAGTCAGGACCTTAAATCCTACCAACAGTCTGTCACAGATGGTACGGCAGAGGGGAAAAAAGGGATTCTGAAATCCCCAGAGAAAAAGTAGGCCATGTAGCTGCTGATCATGATAAAGTTGCCTGGATAGCAGAACTGTACATCTAACATATGCTGCAACTCAATATTCCCCAGCAAGTCAGAGGCCTCCATGAATTACTGTTAAATTTGCCAAATGTTCTGTGGTTCATTTTCCACTACTAATATGGGAAACTGCTTTATGAAGAACATGGCCAAGACACCTCCTCAGAGGCCACAGATTCACACAACATTGCATCTACAGAGGAGACATGAACATACTACAGATATACACTAACATTATGCAAGGGAACAGATTCCACCTGCCCCATTCCACTCCCCATAGGGCCCCATAGTCCACTGCCAGCTGAGCTCACTGTACCTTCATCTCCTGTCTCTCTTGACCATAACTGCATCCTCTATGTCCGCCCAGTGCGTTAAAGAAATGAAACAAACTCAGGCACACCCTCCTGGAGATGCCTCTTTCCAAACAGTAAAGCTGTGCAACAGTCTACAGCCATTTCAGTAGTGTCTTCTACTTAAGTACTCTTCTACTACACAGTAGTGTCTGGGCTTAAAATCAAATTGTGTTAATTGCAAAGTCCAAGCCTTAATTCACTGCAGTTTATACAGATTTCTTCCAGTGTAATAGTTCCTGTTCCTTCTGTCCTTGTCTGCATACACTGTACACCACCTACTGATGTTAACTCAATTTCCAAGTCACTCTTCTCCAAGTGTGACACCTATGGGTTTGGCCATTTGTCAGCAGGTCTGCACTGCTCAATGGAGTGGACACCCCCAGACTGCCCCCACGAAGGCTAACTAACTAACTAACTAACAAACAGAAGGAGCACAGCACAGTCACCATGCCAGGACAGCTCTCACGTCTGGGAGGGAAGCCAGCCTGACTGTACGAGCTCTTTTTCCCTCTTGTCTGCAGATTCACATCCTTCCCTTCCTGCACAAGGTACAGCCACTTCTCACAGCTCACTGACCTCAGCTGGGAAGTCAAATACTCTCATTCAGCGGAAAATGACACCATTTTTCATGCCAGTATTTCTGGTGCAATACCGTATCAAATTGTTTTGTGAAGTTCACTGCTCAATGGACAGATTCCAAAGCCTCACTTCACATCAGCTGTCACGGTCACCTCCTCAGACTCTCAGGATTTACCAGGCATAATGCGGGCACTCCAAACCTGTGCAGGTGGCTCTAGGGCATTGCTAGTGCTGTTCAAGAGCACTATTGAACTATTATTTCATCCTTAACCAAAGGCCCTAGTTATTTTCTGTGTACATGTTTATGATATTTGATTGAGAGGTATCTCCGTTCCTCCTCCTTCCCTTGGACCACATTAGCTTTCCATCTAACCTGAGGACCCTACTGCAGAGAAGCAGCAAAGGAAAATCATACTAAATCCTAAAGTAACTCTACTTTGATTGCCTGGCCTCTGCATGCTTCCCAAGAATCTTGGCCAATATCATGGCTTTAAAAATACATTCCAGTAACTCACTATTTTAAGCTCTCATGATACCAGAGACATGTAATAATTCAGAAAGCTTCCCACAGGCATTTAAATATTGAAAATTCTCATGTGCCAGATATGGTCCCTTTTGTGCTTTTTCAGCATCTGATGTATGACCCAGAGAGAGAGATCACAGCTAGAAAAGCCTTACCTCTGATGGTCTCTTGGGGGCTCCTGCTAGCTTGGGAGCTGTTATGGGTTAGGTTAGTTAGAACAAATCTAAAGCTATTCTACTCCACATAACTGGCCTATGGCAGTCATCATAAAAAGGGAGAGTAGAAGTTCAGCCAGGCTGGCTTTAGGGCTTAGTCATTAGATTTCCACCAGAATGAAAGTTTTCATTTAGAAGGTAGCTGAAATGCTAGAAAAAAAGTACTTTATGAGACAGCAATTTGACTTGAACACATACAATGACCACACTGGTCCCTTTGCACATTTTCTCATTAAGTTAATGGAAAGAACAAGTTACATGGATCTCTAAGGAAATAATACTTTAGCAAAGCTGGACTTACAGACAGATGTTGAAGCTATTTGGTTCCCTAAGAACTATGTGGGACTGCTCTGTATATTTGTTCTGTGGGCTGACTGTATAACCAGGGTTTGAAATGTCTGTAATTTAGCAGCTCTACCCCAACAGCAGTTGTTTTTTTTTCCCCCAAGAGTCTATTGTATCAAGCTATCCCTTTCTAGACAGGTGATATTTGGAGCCAGGCTGGAATCCTGTATTACTTTAAACAAATAAGCTGAACTGTTCCATAAGCTATAAAAGCATAATATTCGAAGAAATAGACACAAGTTCCACTCATTTTCATATCATTTCACTACACTGGCATCTACAAGCCTCTTTCAATGTCGAGATGGTATCCCCCAGTATGAACAGCCCTCTTGGCACAGTAGCAGGAACAACAGCACACCAAGCCTGTAGTGAAAGAATTGGTTCTTCCTATTCTAAGTGCCACACCACAGGTGCCTTTGGCATTGTCCCATTTTCAGCCTTTAGTGGTATGTAAAACTTAATCACTGGACCAGAAGGACACTGCTTCCAAAGGCCACTGTGCTCCATAAAAACATCCTTGTGTCCTTACAGTTACTCTAGACGAGACCCAAAGGAGCACATGGGCTACATGAGCACCCTTGGTGGAGTAGGTGAAAAGTACCCATAAAATGAACAGCCTGGGTTAATTTGCTGTGGCAAAAAAAACCCCAAACCAAACAGTAGTCTGAAGGTCAAATGGAATGAAAACGTGGTTTTAATCTTCTTATCTACTTATAAATCACTGATAATTTAGGTCCGATAAAGTCATTTACAGAGATTTTCACATAGCAAGCTGGCATGCAGTTATACATTGACCTAAATTTACCTTCCATAATTTTGTGAATTCCCAGAATGGTATTTTACATGTGGAGTCACCAGCATCTGGGCCTGCTGTACTGTAAACCATGGCACAGCACATTTACAGGAGAATTCTGATGGTTGAGAGCATCTATCAATAGTTCTTCAATATTACTGTGTCATTTTCCTCCAGCAGATCCCTACTTAGTGTATGTCTTAGGCAGGTAACCCACTGAAGTCTCTGCTGAACTGAGGGAACAGTTAAGCCTTCCTCTCATTCCAATTCTGGGATCAACTCCTTTCTTCCTTCAGTAGATACTGACTCAGTGTTTTTTCCCCAGCTACAAGCCTAGGTCCCTGTTCCACACACATGGCCAGAACGGTGGCT
>NW_010313533.1:38955-55292 GCF_000700745.2 Antrostomus carolinensis
ATCTAACAGCAGCAGCTCAGGCTGGGTGAGCCTTCACTCTTCCCTTTACAGACCTTTTTCTTTTCTTTTTTTCATCAACCTATGTTATGAACTCGCACAGAGTACGCAATCTGGAGAAAGCCAACAAAGACCAAAACTTACCATCTGATTCAGAGGCTGCTCTGAAAATCAAGTAGCTGCTGGGAAGAGGCTGAGTGATGGAACCAACATTTTCTCCCTTGGGGCCCTGGAAATGCACACAGACAAAAAGACGTCAAGGCACAGAAGATGCAATGGACCATTCAACATCTTTCTACGCTTCCTGGGCAGAGTGTGTATGTTTCTGATAGGAAAGAAGGAAGGAGCAGATGGAGTAATTTACAGAGACTCATTAGTAATCACGATATTGCTGCTGTAGCTCCACAGCAGTAATGAGCTCTGACGCAAATAGGGCCTGGTCTAACCTACGCTCAGCCCAAAACCTGCTCTGTTTATTGAGATTCTCAGGAATGGAAGAATCTCAATCCTGTCTCTTGGTCTTGACAAAACCAGTCAAATATTTGCTATTAGCCATCTTTGTGCAACACATGGAACAGACTGTTCCATGCAGTTCATGCCCAGCTTGTCTGCAGCCTGACACTCTAGCAATGAAACACCTTTTATGTGTCACCATACAAGTGGCAGAGCCCACACCTACTGCTGTGAATGCCTCTAGCAGAGAGGAAACAAAGGGGAAACTTCATCCTGCAAACCTGTCTGTGGGAAAGGAGGAGAAAGGGAAAACCACAGGCTGAGGACCAAAGGTCTCCCAGCATGGGCACATGCTGCTGGGCTGCAGCCCTTCACCTCTACATCCAGACCCTTTGAGAACCTTTATGCTGTGGTGCCTGGGGTGACAGCCACTTCAGGCTTTAACAAAAATAAGCTTTGCTTGTTTATGTTGCCTTTAGTTTAGTAGCTGCATCAAAAAAGATTATAGTGTCTTGTAAACAGCCTGCCACAATCCCTTCAGCATGACCCTCCAGGAAGGCAAAGTCCACCCTGGATTAGGCACTTCTTTGAGCAGAAGTACATGCTCCCACCTTGATCTCCTCCCTGTTTTCTCCTCTCTTGAGCTCCAGAAGCTGCTATGGAAAAGCAGTTCCTGTAGCTGGTGAGTGGGGTTCTTCAGCTGCCAGGAGAAATGGGGATCCTTGTTACTCACTCCTTTCTCCCCTCCCCTCTCCCACAAGAGGTTCACAAAATTAAGGCTGTTTAAAGGTTTAATAGCCAGGACTGGCAAAGTTGAGATTTGATTAGTGAACCAGAGCAGAGCAGCTCAAGACATTACTAGTGACATTAATGCAATCAGGTATCATTCCCAATGGCATTTCTCCTTTCAGTAGCTTGCAGCTGAGCAGGGTCTTCGAGAATTCTTGATTTTTCAGTGCAGAGATTGATATTTGCTGTGTTGGAGGAAAAAACCCCACAACCAAACAGTAC
Source organism: Antrostomus carolinensis (assembly GCF_000700745.2). NCBI lineage: Eukaryota > Metazoa > Chordata > Aves > Caprimulgiformes > Caprimulgidae > Antrostomus > Antrostomus carolinensis. The sequence continues at coordinate 40,417 of NW_010313533.1, forward strand.
AGATCCAGAGAACTGTTATTAAAAAAAGGGGGAGAAGGGGAGGAGGGGATAACACAAGGTTTTAACAGGCATTTAGGCATGTGGATAAACGCAAGAAGCAGGCAGGTCACTCTGCCAAGGAAATATATTCAATAGTAAGGCATGCTTGTGCATAGAGAGGGCTGTTTCCCACAGAAAGGAGAAGAAGAAAAGTGAGGAAGCCATAAAAACAAAGTCAACATCTCCACAGAGTAAATGAGGTTCTGTATCTGCACGGCAGAGATAATGATGCTTTCTGTCTCCCAGCCTTTGAGCATCATGCCTGTTGAGAGTCTAAGACTTCCAAGACAATGACCACCTCTCACTAAAAGTGAATGTTATCCCTGCTACACCGGGACCCGCAGCTCAGCTGCAGCCTCTAGACAGCACCACTAAGAAAGGATGATCTTCAGATCATTCCTGTCTCTACATTTGATTTGAGACTCAAAAGGCATCATCAAACAGGGGCTGATTAGGCTTTGAGAAATGGAGTGGACTCATACTGTTTTAGATAGTGTGACAAGACAATTAGTCTTGGAAAGTCATAAAACAAAGCTTAAAAAAGGGGAAAAAAAAAATCCCTTTTATAAACAGTACTGTGGGTCACTGTAACGATGAAGGTGAAACCAACTGTGCTGTATCATGGAGCAGAACAACTGTAAAAGAGCAGCACAAGCCCATTACTAGAACTTCTTTTTTTAAAAGAATGACTCAAAGCTCTTAAAATCAACAAAATTAAGATGATCTATATTCCCAGATTCAGTGGGTCTGACCCCTACTCATTTAGTGCTCTAAATACATGCCAGAACAAGCTGCAGTCAATAAAAGCCTTCCCACACCACAGTGCTCAGCTAGCTTCTCAGCAAGCTCAAAGGGAAATACAAACTATTGCAGGAACTTTATTTGGGACAGCTGGGCAGACCATGCCAGCAGATAGCCCTCCACTCCCTCTGGGGAGCAACAGGACAGACACCCACACTCTCACTAATCACTAGGTTGGCATTTCCTGGCGTCCTGCAGCCATCCCAGCAAAAAGTCTCTTCCCTGAAGCAGCGTGGGATCACGCTGCCCTCACTCACAGACACAGGACCTCTGTGGCAGTGTCTGGAGCGTGCGGGGGAAGCTTTTCTAACTGCTTCTTGTGCTGCTGACTGATTCTGAGTCCTTGGTGGTTTTGGCCTTGGGTTTACCAAGGCCTGGGCAGAGCAAAAAGGTAAAGGGTCTAATCCATTTGCACTGTGAAGGAGTTTCAAGCTAAAATGTTCAAAAAGCCAGCAAAGCAGTGCAGAATAAAGGACTTTCCTCTCAGGGATATGCTTCTAAGATAGCTCTAGGCATTAGAGAGCTTTATAGGAAAAATAGTTCCCTGGTGCATGTATCTAGCTTTCAACTATCAGCAATGGTCTCACATCTTACCTACCTATCATTTGAAAAGTGCCCCAAAATTTCATCCTGCTCCAACTGAAGTTAAATGACTGCACATCAGATTTAATTGGCTAGCACAACTATAAATGTCTAGGGCAGAGCTTGCAGGGCTAAACCCTGCAGCTAGATGGAAACATCTGCTGAGCAGCCAGGCCAACGCGTACCAAGGTGCTCATTAATTACCCTGAGTTACCTGGAAGTCCACTGACGTGAGACAAAAACGGAGCATGGACTCTAGTCTGGGAAATCCTTGAAAATTTCACAAGCCATTTTAGCCAAAAGTGAAAGTTGTTTGGCCAGATCTTATTTCTGTCATGATGGACAAGAACTTGGGCTTTTTGCTTAAGCTCAGACTAATCTATATTTCATAAGAAATAGGCTTTCTTTGCAGTTATTCATAACTAATTTAGATCAGTCAATTATGCTCCAGTTGCTTTAAAAGAAGGCTATGAAATGACATAAAATGAAACAGTATTTTTAGCAGTTTCAGCCTTAAACTGTCGTCAGAGCGCAGACACCTTCTTTGACATCAAGTAGTTGACTGGTGGATTTCTTCTTGATGTGTATTTTGGTGTTCACCTTGTGGCTGAAAGATTCTGTGACACATAGCAATCCAGGCTGAACATGGGTTTCAGGAAATATCCTGCCATGCAGCTTAAACGTAGCTTTCTAAATACCTGTCTCAAGTGACTTAGAATATTACTTTTACTTTAAAACTCAAATTTCTTGGGACTTCCTCTAGTACATAAATATTTTCAGAGATATATTCCCTTCATATTTAATATACCAATTCCTATTTCTGTCATATATTTTCTCAAGAGACACAAGAATTAGATATACATAGAAACATGCAAATACACATTGATGAAAACTTCTCTTCCTTTTGGATGATTCATTGAAAGGGAAGGGCATTCTGGCATATCACTCTGGATCTGTCAGCAACATGACTTTTCACTACCTGTGGTTTTGATTCTACTTTTTCACTACCTCTCCTGACTGTGCTTTTCAGAAGAATTCACTTGACCTGTCAAGTCAAAAGGAATTTTTTTGTTGATCGACAGCAAATGATCAACAGCCTTCTTGGGTGCATGATCTGAATCTTAAAAAGCATCAAAACTCTCAAAACTGAGTAAGAAGCAAGGTAGCAATTAAACCTGTGGGACTTAAAGCAAAATCAACACATCTAGGCACAGATCAGAGCTAAGCTGCTGTCAGAAAACAGCAGCTCTTACCCTGGTTGGTGAAGTTAATTTTAATTCTCAACTCCTACCTTATTAAAAATTGGAAGACATTTTACAGTAATTGTTTAGCTGTGTTTAAAACCGTTCAATTAACTGCAGGGATGAGCAGGAGCGAGGTTGCTTGATCTGCTCCCACAGGGCTCGCCCTCCATTTTGTTAGACCTTCTGATGCCAGTGACAAATGCCTTTATCACTACCACAAGTGTCTTTCCAAGTAGATTTACTCTGCTGACCACCTTGCAGCGAAGCAGTGGCTTGTAATGCTTTGCTTACACTGGCAATGTCTCCTAGAGAATTTATGTCTGCAATAACTTCACCGAGTCATTGTTTTTAATGGTGAAACAAGAGTTCAAGAACATTTAAGTTTTGCTTCAGGGTATCCAACAGATGTTGCTCTCAGTGCCTCTCAGGAGGTACTGGGGTTCTCCTCTGTGCTCATAGGCACTAGATATTTTTTTTTATTTTTGTCTGTTCTTAAAGGAAAGAAGAAAAAGAAATGCAACTCTTTAATAAAAATTTACAGGGAGTTACTTTAAGAAGTTTGAGAAACTATTAATCATTTGCATTACAAGGAGATCCAGGGGTCACTGCAGGAGCTACTGTGTACAGGAAGAGACTGTCTCAGGCTATGAGTAACAACAGACTGAAGAACAACTGAAGGAGAGAAAGCCTTGCTATTTCCATTTCAAATAAGAGAAAATCAAGGCAACCTATCCAAAGTCAAGGCTTGAGCAGACCAGTGAGTTCCAAGTCCATCACAAACAAACCCAAACCTCAGAGGCATTAGGAAAAAAAAGTCAAATTATTAATCTGGTTTTTGTCTCTTTGCCAGCTCTCTTCCAGTTCTGTGCAAAGCATGTGGTGCTTTGTGCGTCCTTGTTTTGGGGCAGTCAGTTAACTGGGTCCATTCCTCATCTCTTTTTAAAGATGTAGGCCATGGCTTGATACAGCTTCTAGATACTGATCTTTTTTCCTGCACTAACCTGTTTCCCTTTCCTCAGTCTATGCATGCATCTATACACCAAGAATGACACATTTCTGTAACTGATCACGATGCACCACGTTCCTTTGATGTTCCTATCACGACCAAGCTTCGGTGTCTTTCATCTTTTTATGCAGTCAACTCACCAACACTAACAGCAACTGAATAACAGCAAATCTAGGTAATATCAATGCTAGATAGTACTAGTGCTCAGACACAAAGAGGTTGTTCAACTCATCAAGATTATTACCTTTACAGCCCAGATTGATTGATCCAAAGGATGAAAAAGTTTAAAACAGAAGCCATCCTTTTTGGAGGGTCTCTCGATCAGCTCACAAGAATGGAGCAAGATTGTCCCAACCCACTGTCCAATCTTTGGCGTCTTATAAATCAGCAGCACTCCTGGTTTCAGAACACACCACAGTTTGGTCCAACTCTTCAGAGTCCCACGGATCTGGAGGGAAGCAGGGAGACAACAGAAAGTTGCATTTATGTTGCTCCTTAAAAGAAAAATAGCATCTATTCACTGTTTATATAGTATTTCCAGTCCGTGTTTCTCCCAGGGCCACACTACAATACACTTCCTCAGGAAAATACACTCTGTTATCTGAACAGTCTTAGAGATCTCATAGCAAAATCCCAGAGCTTGTAAATCTGGCTCTCAGAATCTAGCCTTCATATTTTTATTACTGGCTTGGTGTTATCAGCTTGCTTGATTTTTTAGGCAACCAGCACTGCTGGCCCACGTCAGAGTGATTTGTTAATAATCATGGAGGACACACCAATTAGAACATTGCATAGAAAATGTTGTAGCTAGTCTAACTTGACTTGTGAGTCACTTTAACAGCGTTCTGCAGAACAGAGCTACTAATGGGTTTTGCCAAATATCCCATTTTTAAAAGCACTTTCCCCAGCTGGTTTACTTCTCTGTCAAGCTCAATTCACGCTCTCTCTTGTATAGAAGACATTCAATCTGATAGGGTACATTAAAGATCACAGCTTTAAGAACAGGGAAGTTTCTCAGTAAGGTTAGATTTTGCCTAAGGTCTTCTCATCATCAGTGTACACAGGCCCAACCTCAAGTCTTATGTCACTGTTCTGTTTTTGTGGCCCAGGATTATTTGCTGCTGAACACCACAGTACGTATGCAACAGCTATTTTGTATTTTTAAAAACCTCAGTATTTATCTGTCATCAACACTAAACACTACCGAAACATTTTGTTGCCAATCTGATTTCTCAAATAAGCCATAAGCATCTCACTTTTCTGGCCTCTAATTCTGATCATAGAACAATGTGGGAGGTTTCTCACACTGGTCAAATGCGATTGTATCGCTTCATGAACTCCCTAGGTTACTTTTTTTTAAAAGAGCTATGTGTTTGGTGATGTTTGGAAATTAGGTTTTGCCTTTATAAAAGGGGCAAACAATTCACTATTAGTTGAGAAGACTAAATGGCCCCAAATGAGGAGGAGGTCAAAGGTAACATCTCTCCATGTCAATCCAAATTTATCTTGCCACATACAAAATTTCAGGACTTCAATGAGAGGCTGTCACTAGCTGAGTCTTTGCACAAGGAGAAATTACAGTTGTCATCCGGGCCAATATGTTTCATTCTGTGCTGTGACAACATAAAATCCAACTGTCAATAGAACAAGCTGTAATGCCCATCTCCAGGCTGTTCCTCTGTCTATTCCCTCTTCAGTACAAAAACACATCTATGGGAAGAGGTCAGCAGACTCTTTCAGACAGGAAAAGAGAAAGAAACATCATCACTTCCTTTTGTGCTATGTACTTTTTGAAACCTTTTTGCTACTTAAGGACATTGGATTGAGTTTGGTTAAGATGGAAAGTAAATATTCCCCATAATTCCACTTTTACAGCAGTTATTTAAGGACAGCTTTACAGCAACTTCAACTCAAAATTATTCAGTCTGCCTTCACTCAAAGTGCTACTGCGTGAGCCTCAGACACATCAGGTACTTCTCACTTATTTTTTCCTACAGCCTCAGAAGCAATGGTCTGTACTAAATACCTTCAGCCAGTCTGCTGTGATCACTACACTGGGATCCTTTAGAGCACTGAAGAGTTGTTTGGTCGCTCTTTTCTTCTCCTGTCTGTAATTCTTTTTTTGTACCTGGGTGAAAACAGAGGAAACACAGCAGCTGTACTCAGGGCCTCTTTTGGGGAGGAAAGAACATAATGCATTAAGGACAGCTATGTATAGCACAGCTAGAACTTGACCCAGCACAGGTTCGCCAGAAATGAGCGCAAGGAAGAACAAAAACATAACAAGATAGCAGGGATTTTCTTTGCTCCTGGAGTTTCACTAAACATAATCTAATTTGGCTTTTCTTTGAGGAGAACAGAAAGAGGCTGAATACCCCAGTCCTCCCCACCCCTCAAATTAAAAAGATTAAATCTAATTTCATCCAAACCAAATTATTTATACTTTTGGTTTGGTAGACAAGCAAGTGTTCAAGCAATAATTTGCTCAGATTGCCCAGGCATACTCCTCCTAACAAGACCAATGAAGGATTACAATCCTCTTGAGGTGCCTAATGGCTCTGGAACATATGAACAGAGTGAAATAATTACATTGATTTGTTCTCTTTGCAGTATATAATCTAATCCTCTATATAAAGCCTGTAAATGCCCTTGGCCTACAGTGACTCCTAAAAGAGTCAGAGGCTTCTCTGGGTCTTGGGAAATGACTCAGAGTAGTTCCCAATGGTGTGTTTGGAAGGTACTACTTGTTTTGTAAAAGCAAGTCACCTGATGCCGACTTGGCTGCTTTGCACGTACCTTCAGTGTTTCCTTCTTCATGAATTTGGCTGTGGGAGACACACATTCTTTGTCAGACCCATTGCAAAGCTTATATTCAATCTAAAAAAAAAGAGGGAGAGAAGAAACAGGAATGTGTTAACATGAAGATGTTCAAGTTATGCTCTAATGAAGAGTCATTTATATCTTCCAGGAATCCATGAAGGATCTGATTGCAGACTTCAGCAGCAGAACAACAGGCAGACACAGAAAATGCGTATTTGCAGTTCAGGCCGAACTTCCTTTTTATACTTGTAGCTAGTTGGAAAATTCCCCACCAAATTTCTCCCATGCAGACATTAAATCTGGTAAAATAAAATAAAACCAAAACAAAACACAAGAAAATGCTATTCTTCCTCCTGACTTTGAAAATTGCTCATCTCTCTTCAGATCTGAAAGAATTTCACTTGCTGGAATAAAAATTATGGGGAAGCTGGTATAGACCTTTCAGAACTAGACCTGGTATTGGCAATGACTTGCTCTAGCTGAAATGTCGAGAAACATGAGTGGGCAAGAAATGATCTAATCATGTTACAGAGAATACAGGAAATCATCATCATCATCATCATCATCTTGGCCTTGAGAAGCAAGGCACAAAACATCCAGTCACTTCAAATCATGTTTGATAGTGTCAGTGCTGTTTAAATTCATTTTCAGCGGCTGCAGACTGATCTCATGATTGTGCTGATGGGCCGAAAAAATGCTTTCCTTTGTTAGACGCGGTCACAATATCACTGTTCCCAAAATAATGTATCTTAGAGAGTACAGCTCTCTGCAGCCCAACGCACACCGAGGAGCCCTACCTGGACAGGTACTGTCAGCAAATCGTCCACAGCCTGGGGAGGGTTAGTGGTGTGAGAATTATGGCACAGTCTGGGCTCTGTTACTCCTTATGTGACATTGGGGAAGTTACTTTCTCTCTCTGTACCTCCTTTCCTTCCAACTTTCCATGTGCCTGATGCATTCAGACTGTGATCTTTTGGGGTCAGGCACTGTCTCTCCTACCTGTGCATGACAGTTCTATAAAAAATCTCAGCCCTTGACCACCATAATTTAACGGGTATGCCACAAAAATGAGCTGTACCAAGGAAAAAATGTATCAAATATAGTTTCTATTTATAAATTCACTGCTATGATATGAAACAAACCCACTGGGCTCTCAGAATCTCCCCCGTTTATGTCATGAGTTGATGTAATCATTTTACAGCACCTTCAGTTTTCAGAGACCCACTTTCTTTTTCCCTCCTAGTGACCTAGAAACCTCTCCAGCTAATAGAGCCACAAACCATGCTGAACAACAGTGTGAGCAGGAAAATACTCAATGACAGCCAGATCAGTCCTTTTCACATGATTTAGATAAAAACACACAAATGCATAACCAGATCACAGCAAACAAGCCATTAGCTATGCTCTGGAGACTGCGGCAGGGCAAAAATGGGAGATAAGTCGCATGTTCAACTGAGCTAAACTCTTTGTGGACATTGCAGGATGAGAAATTAGGGGCAGAAGGTGCAATTTGCAACAGAGCCGGGGTCACTGTAGAACCTATTCCTTGTTCTTAAACACCCTTACAGTAATCTTTTACTAAAAACAAAACTACATGTGATACTTAAGAATAAATAGAGAAATGAAAACTCTGTGATGGCACATAAAAGACCAGAGAAGTCCCTGATCTGACTGTCCAGTTTACAAGTGAACTCGGCATTGGATCCCCTCAAAGAAAATGTCGTCTCCTGGACTGCTGCAAACCATTCAATATTTGTCACTGTTGTTTTTAGGGAAAGCTAACCCTGCCTCCTCTACCTGCAGTGCGGTCTCTGGTGCGTATTTTGTATTTCTGCACATGGGACTTCGCTGTAAAAACACAAGATTTATGGTGGGAACTGCTGCACAGATATAACATCTGAGCAGAGAATTGTGCCCACAGGGTCTTTGTCACATTTCAAAGGGCAGTGGTAGACATTTGGGAGATAGGCTACAAGCTTTTCTTTATGAGGAAACATTTCTAAGTGCTTAAGTGTCTCTGAGCAAGAATCTTACGGAATTATTAGGAGATTATCCTTTCATGATTCAAGACACGTGTCCCCTGAAACTCATCAGAAGAATTCTCCCAATTAGCAGGGATAATGTCCTGTCCTTGAGATACAACTATGAGCCAACTGTCTATTGGTAATTTCACTCCCTCCAGCCCAAGAGATCAGATGCAGTGAGAATCGTTGAGTACTATTCCTCATTAGCCAGTGTGAGAAGCAGAAAAAGCACAGACGTCCCCGAGATTCTAGGAAATCCTGCTCAGGTGTCTGCAAAGCATCGAGATACAATGAATGCTTCTTGCTTAACTAATTAAAACAAGCTACAGTCACTGTTGTCTAGACAATTACATCTTAGCACTAAAATAAGGAATAAAATTTTGGCCCCTAAGCTTATTTGGCTCAAGGAAATTTACTTGAAGATGAATTCAGAAAGACTTCCAACAACCCCCACAAACCTGAGCCCTCAACTTGCTGCTCGTGGGGAACCGGCACTGACGCAGACAGAGGCACTTCCACTGCTCTACCAGCCTCACTGCCTCCTCCTTGGAGTCTCTCTGGGTCCCACTACAAATACAATTAAACAACCACAAGACTTCAAATCTGGGATGTTTACACAGACAGACATTGATTCTGGCTCTTCAGGAGAGCTGACTCGTAGCTGTGTGACCAAGGACACTGCAGACCCGATGCCACCCCACACTGCGATGCGAGTCACAAAGCCACAGCACAGAACAGCGGATGAAGGGATGATCTCCCCTTATACCACCGCAGCCCTTAGCAGCTCAGCAAATACAGTGAAACGTCACTGAAATCATTACAAACCAGTGACTGAAATCATTACAAAGCAGCTGGATTAACAGCCTTGGAGGCTGCTGCAGTGGGGTCCTGACCCGCTGTGCTGCTTTCTTCACGTCTGAGCAATCCCCAGACCTGCTGAATTTGCTGACCTTGCCTGTGAAGGGAAACACAGCCACAGGGATGGTGCACACAGAGGCAGGCTTAAGAACGGACAAGAAAGAAGCAGTAGTGTAAGTCACTCACTGCTTGCCTAAGAATTTCTAGGCACGGGAAGATAAATGTCTGTGCTGCCATGTCCCAAAACCTGTGATGTAGCAGCTGTGTGACAAATAGCACAGATCCCCAGGATGGCTGTAAAGTGACCAAGCTTTATGAAGAGAGGAAATTTTAGTAAAGCTAAGCCATGGTTTTAACTAGGAGCCATGGGCAAGCTTTCAGATGTGCCTGACGGGGGACTTCTGTTCGCAGACACTTAATGCCGTTCCCCAGTTACTTTTTTCACAAGGCAAAGTGATTGCTTCTCCCTGCTGACTTGGTTTCTGGTTACACCTATGAGGATGCACCATCACGGGTCCTAAGCAGCAGTTTGCTGGCAGGTGATCGCCAGGTGGGTCTACAGAGTGAAAAGCATTGCATTTCTGGGTTTAAAGTTCCTGCTTTTTCACAGGAAAGGTGGGAGCTGAGGCCCCAGGATTGCATACCATAGGCCCCCACGCTGCTGATCCAACATAGAGTTCCTCCAGGTTTAACCTGGTAAGTGACTTGAAGTAACATGATTTCATGTTTTTAAATGAATTTATCTTAATAGTTCTGGTTGTACCTCGTGGCACTGTAAGATCCAGTAAATCCAGGCCACCAGCTCTAAAGATCCATAAGACACGTCAAGAGCATTTAATGACATCCTTATGTTGCCCTGCCTTTCTTGGCCTGGTAGAAAACTAGGAGAAGCCATTTCTCATCACAGCAAATCTTTCAAGGACACTGGGATAATGCTTGTGCAGGATATTAGAATTTGGCCCCCTCTCTCTGCAGAAACATATGAACACCATTAATCAGAGATGAGATTTTGTACAATGGGAGGGTAGGGAATTGGTGTCCTTTTTAAAATTAAAAAAAAACACTGGAATATAGTACTAAGAAAGCAATATGTATGTTTTCCATTTAATTTTCTCATAATTATAAGGAGAGAAGACTGTTAATCTGCCAAAAACTTTTACCAGGGCATGCAGCAGCACTTACAGGGGTAGGAAACCGCTGTCCCTCTTTAGTTCTCTAACCAGATCTGCCCTTTCCAGGACTGAGTGATGACAAAACGCTGTACTGTACTCACAGACATACTTTTTATCCCTGTTAAGTTTCTGTTCCCTTTCATCTCAGTCATGTAGCTCTGGAGATCCACTGATTGTTAGCAGTTATCACAATACCCTCACACTTCTGCTGGGCTTTGTACGGGAGCATACAGAGTCCTCACAATAGTGCTCTTCTGATCCAGTGTCTTTTTGGTGACTTCATTTCCAAGAGGAACCAAATTATTTCACAGAAAAACAGTCTGTGACTGACTCTGGTGTGGGGGACACCAGCTGATCAGCATCCCCTGTCTCGGATAACAGCAAGAGGAATGTCCTGTTGTTCAGCACAAGCAATCCCTGCTGCACGAGATGAACACAAAAAATGTGTAATGAGAGACAAACAGAATTATTCCAAGGCAGAAACATTTAAATAAAGTCATTCTCAGTCTGTGGTCTGCATGTTAATAGCAGTGACAGCTTACAAGTCGCTCTTTTTACTTCTTTGCATCCAAGTGAGAGAAAGATGAAATCAGTTAGGAATTTGAAGGCAGAACAAAAGTAGCTGAGATCATAAGTTATGTTTTACAAAGCAAAAATGATCATCTCATGGGAGACACATCCTTGCTCACGGGCAATTTCTCCAAATCTTTTCCAGGTATAATTGTTACAGATGTGTACCACTGCTGAGATAAAAGAAATGAAACAAAAGTTCCTGAAGTAGTACAAACACTACGGAAAAGCTAGGTTTAACGTTGGAAGTGAAGAGCTTCTTGTTACTCATGTGAATATTCACAGACATCTCAGCTGCATTTAAACAATTTTGTTTTCAATTTACTATAAGCAGTTCTTCTGTAGAACTTTTTTATTTTATTGTGAACTTACAGCTTATCCAAAGCACAGCAGAGTCAGTGAAATGATTCTTACTGACAAACAAGCATTGCATCAGGAAAGATGACCCTTCAATCAATATGCTGCTTTATAGCAAGTTGAATAATTTTCACCTCAAACTTTGTAGTTTGCAAAAAAAAAAAAAAAATCCCCCTTTATTTCAATGATGTTAGAACGACACAGCAACTGTGTTTACAACACTGAAACAGCACAATGATTAGCACAAATTGAGAAGCCTGTACAAATAAATAGCTGACATTACAGCACTATCTAGGGAAAATCATCGCTGAAATTCAGCTATCCAAGCAGCTCCAGATTTCAAGTTGTACTGGTGTTCAGTGGAACACTTTGCTCCATTGCATCAGACTATAGTAATTAAGGAAAACGTCACAGACCTCATGGGATTGCGGTATGATCATTTAAGTGTGCCATTCGTGGGAAGAATGTTCTGCAAGTTTAGAATATTTAAAGAACATTTTAAGTGAGGTGGGAATTTGCACACTGAGAAAGATGCTGTTTCACATGACTGAATCATAGAGTCACAGAACCATAGACTGGTTTGGGTTAGAAGGGACCTTAAAGCTCATCCAGTCCCAACCCCCCTGTCATCAGCAGGGACACCTTCCACTAGACCAGGCTAGACTGACACAGTTGTGGTGCTAAGCAGAAGTCTGAAGCAAAGCTTTGCTTTCCCCTGTAGCTATAGGTACAGCTTTTGTTCCTAGGCTGAGTTTAAACAAACCAAGAAAGTGAGCAATGAAAAACTATTGGACATTCAGCTTACAATATGCTGTGCTAAACTGTTTAATAAATCATTTTATTTTAGCACCTCCATTTACCCTCATCTCCCCCATCAGAAAAACTGGAGTAAGGAATTATGATCACCAGTGACCCAAGGTGACACAACAGAGTGCTGTGGTTTACCCAAAGTTACCAACCTCGAGACTTCATTTCTGTAAGTGAACAGTTACTGCTGCCTATGCTCCCTTCTGTGAGGCACCTGGTGTTTCAGGGTTTGTACACACCTACTTCAATGAGAGATGCTCCACGTTTCCTGTCTCTCAGTGCAAAATCTCACCTTGCAATTTTCCCAGGATCCTCCAGGGTACACCTCTGCTCACTTGAAATCAGCTGCAAAACCCTCTGAGTCACCCAACTGGCTTTCTTTTCCTTCTCACTCTGGGTGCAAAGAGTCAGTGTGGTGCGGTACATGGAAACTGCGCTGCTGAAGGAACACTGATTTCCAACAAGATTTGTTATATCCACTGTGCCAAAAGAAGGGGAAGTATTCATGGCACGGATCTGTTACCTAGAACACTTACTTTTGAATCCATTAATTAAACCTAGACACCCTACAGTCTGGTTTCTAAAAATGATCTCCCACCTGCTATCGGGAACCTAAACACGACCCAATTAGCACACACTCCTTCCTTTGATTCAAGCAGGTGGAATTGCTATTTATTTTTAAACTGAAATACTGTGACAGATCCCTACGTACAGTTCTGGACACCTGACAGTAAGGTTTCATTTTATAGCCTTAGAGCTGAGTGGACGTGAAAAATGAAATATTAAGCAAATTGACCATAAGTTTGCCTAAATTTTTAAGGTACAAGATATTTCACAATAGGGACTCACCACTGTTATTGATACTGCAAAGCAAGTCAGAAGTTCACTGTCAAGGAGAGACCCACCAACACCTCCCAGGTACACACAAAGCATGGCAGAAATCTAGGTGGGCAGCCACACCTTCCAAGGGTGCCTCCCTTGTCAAAAATACTCCTGTAGGAGATTAAATAGCAAGGCAGGTCCTGAGGCTGGGAGAACACAGCTGAGCCATGTGCTCACCCAGATGCCTCTCAGAAACACATTCCTACCTTGCGTTCATCCTGCATCTCAGAAACCAAACTCCTTTTTGGACAGCATTTCAGTGCTCTGAGTTCTGTCCAGAAGTCCTTCTTCTTTACATTCCTAAGTCACTGGCAATTTAACACCATTCCTTGTAAGGCATGCAAAACATCTGGCTTTATAACAAAGCCCTGGACACAGTTACCTGGTCCTTGGGTTTCTCCACTGGCAGGAGAAGTGGGAGGCTGGGTTCCCAGGAGAAGCCTGCCTCAAAAAACAAAACCAAGGTCTGTTTGCAGCTTGCCAGGTTCTAGCAATAGCAGGGGACATGTACACGAGCCCTTGTTGCACACTCCCAAAGCTCCTTTCATCACCATCTCCCTGCGCTGACCTCTCCAGGGCATTCCAGCACAACAACGTGCAAGCTCCAGGCAAGTACAGCCAAATGTATTTGAAGATGCAGAGCCTGTTTTCATGTATTATAAGAAATCACTTGTCTGCAGCTGCTTCCTTCATGTTATATTTTCATTTCAGCTGCTGTCATTTGCATTTTATAGCTTCATAGTTGAATAAATTTAGTTAAAAATTTATTAACAGGCCTTGCTTCTATTTCTAGCTACCCTCCAGAAACATGTTAGGGAGCTGCAGCCAAAAAAGCCGGTACATGAATCTCAAAGCCAGATCTGATTTATTGGGTTGATTCCATCTCCATAGGAAATCAAACCCAGGCACTCAGTAACTCTAGAGGTAGAGCCAGGTTTTGAACACCCAGATCAAGAGTCTTTAGACCCAGGTGTAGCTCTCCGTAACAGCCCGGATGGCAATGAAATGGTGGTTAGTTTGTGTTCCTCTCTCGTTACACCAATTCCCAGAGCTCTCTCCCAGGATCTTGACTCAGTTTCTGATGCCATGCAATACACTAAATATTACAGCTTTCTCTTCCAAAATAGTTAAGGTTTAGGATTGTCTCGCTGATTAGGAACAGCAGGAGACACCTCTGCTGATAAAATCAACATTTCAACCGTAATTATTCATATCTAATTACACTGCTAAATGAGGTCCAAATAAACAGGGTTCTTCTGTGGTAGGTGCCATCAAGTCAGAGGAAAATGTGGACTTCTCTGTCATCCCAACCATGCAAACCCACCCATTTTCCTTCTCTCAAAACATGCACACGTGTTCCTGCAGGAATAGAGGGAGAAGCTTTCTCAATGACTTTTAAAAAAAGACAGTAAGAACGATCCAGTTCTGTTTAGTATCTTTATCGATGACCTGGATGAGGGGATGGAGTGCACCCTCAGTAAGTTTGCAGATGACACCAAGCTGGGTGGGAGTGTTGATCTGCTTGAAGACAGGAAGGCTCTACAAGGATCTGAAGGATCTGAATAGGCTGGATAGATGGGCCAAGGCCAACTATATGATGTTCAACAAGGCCAAGTGCCAGGTCACAACAACTCCATGCAATGCTACAGGCTTGGGGAAGAGTGTCCAGAAAGCTGTCTGGTGGAAAAGGACATGGGGGTGTTGGTTGACAGCC
>NW_010313534.1:0-1606 GCF_000700745.2 Antrostomus carolinensis
CAGGCAGTTGGGATGGGTGGGTGACAGCAAGTGTGCCACCCTCACTTGTCCCTGCTCTGTCACCCAACAGGGGTGGCCATAGGGTGAGCACCCCACTCTGAGCTGGATCCATCCCAGCACGTGGGGAGGATGCCCGTGTCCCTGTGTCCCAGCTGAGCCCCACATGTCACAGGAGGGGTGAATGCAATAGCCCCCCCCCCCTACAAAACAGTGCTCACCCCACACAGCAACCCCAAAACCCAGATGGTCACATCCATGATGGGCACTAGAAGGTCATGGAGACCCCAGTGCCCAAGAACCTCTGGGGGACATCACCAGCATCACCAGGGATGGGGGCTGCTGAGCCCCCCACCACGCACCCAGGCACTTAGAAAAATGAGGGGTTTATTAGAAACCAGAGATAGAAAACATTTAAAAAAGGCTGGTTTTGAGATGAAACATTTGATGTACAAATGAGAAAGGGGAGAGGGTAAATTGGGGGGGCCCAGGTGGCTCCTGAGGGACACAGGCACAGGGGGGGAACATTGGTCCCAGAAAAGTCCCAGAAAAAAATTGCAGAATCCCCCCAAGGGAGACCCCCAGGGCTGGGGGCGGTGATCCAGCACCCACCCCAGGTGAGGGACATGGGACAGGTAATTCCCCCCCTAAATCAGGGAATGACAATTTGCTCCCAGTTTTGAGGAGGCTTTGAAGACCCCCTCAAGCCCCACCAGCCCAGGTAGCTCCCAGAGCCAGGGCGAGGAGGGGGGAACAGGGCCAGAGAGCCTCCAGCCCCCCCAAACAAGGTCACTTAAGCCCCTTCCTCCCCCCTGCCCATCCCAAATGCTTCACATTTGGGGTAGAGGAGAAATTGGGGGCGGGGACATGGCTGCTCCCCAGCTTGCTCCCCCCAGGCTAGGGAAGGGGGGTCCATGGTCCCCTGGGGCACCAAGCACAGCCCCCCCCCATCCCCAAGGCCTTGCAGACAGGAGAAGGAATCCCCAAGGCTGGGCAGAGCTGAGGGGTGGGACAGGGGAGCAACGGGACCAGGGACCAGCACAGAAACCTCAGCTCACTGCTGTAGTGAGCGTGTCCTTTCTCTGCCCAACCCCCAGGGCTGCCCTTCAGCTCCCTGCAGCCACCATCCATGGACCATCTTCCCAATAAGAGGGTCTCTGAGCCCCCTTGGAGGGCAGCATCCAGCTGGGTGGGATGGTCCCACACCAGGGTCCTGGGAACGTGTCCTTCGTGGCTGCACAGAGCCCTTGCTGGTGGGTGAGGAGCTGCATCAGGTCCCGGCTGAGGGGACAGGGACAAAAGGGGCCACCACCACCCAGTCAGTCTTGCAAGAGGTGGACGAAGCTGGCTGGGAAGACACCGGTGCGGGAACCATCACCCTCGATGAAGCCAACCTGGGGGTGCAGAAAGGGGGGTCAGGGGGGTGGGAGTCCCCTCTCGGGGAAGGGAGAAGCTTTGGGGCTGACACCCAAATCCCAGAAGGATTCAGAGAGGCAAAGCCACGGTGACACACCAGTGGGTGACACACCAGTGGGTGACACACCAGCCCTTCCTCATGCACAGATGGGCTGGGGACACCCAGCCGTGACCCCCAGAAGAGAACTAGGGG
>NW_010313535.1:0-250 GCF_000700745.2 Antrostomus carolinensis
ATGAAGTGTCAGATAGGGTTGTTTAGAGTGACCCCAAGGGATCACTGAGTCTTGCCAGTCCCTTTCCACTCTTTCTCAGTGCCCTGTGCCTGCCCAGAAAGGCCTGTGCTGCCAGGGGCAGGGGGCTGGTGGCAGGGAGTTGGTGACAATGGCCGTGGAGTCAAGGACTTCCCTTCCATCCTCTCTGTCCCAGATGAGCTGTGTTGGGGAAGCCAGCTGGAGCAATGTGGCCAGATGGTGCAGGCAGGGG
>NW_010313535.1:392-5368 GCF_000700745.2 Antrostomus carolinensis
GAATTCAACCTAGCTGGGTTACATTACATGCAACCCCTAATTACGGTAAGAGACTGACAAGTCAGACGCCAGTGACTAAATGGGTGTGAACTGAAATTCTCTTCCCGGTGAGTCGGCCAGGCCAGGCTCCAAGGAGGTGGCGTGTGGCTGGGACAGGGTAAGGCAACTGACATGTCATGAGGGGGGTTCTTGTGCCTTCTCCAGGCTTTCCAGCCAAGTCCAGCAAGGACCCCACTGTTTGCTGGGCTGTGGCCACCAGCAGAAGCAGAGTGGCTCCTGGCTTCAGCCCGGGCTGTGGGATCGCAGACAGTGCAGCCCGGGGAGCTGTGGCTCCGTACCCACCAGCACAGCCCAGATGTGCCTTTAACACACCCAGAGCGGATGTGCATCCTGCCCCTCTCCACAAAGTCACCCTCTGGTTGAAGAGACAACTTTCCACTTCTTCAGACAGCACAACTAACAACTATCCCACCTCAGCCTGCTGCAGAGGGCAGTGAAAAAACTGAGCTTTTTTCCCAACTTACATTTTCTTAAAAAATGAAGAGGACGGAGCTGCCCCGTGCTGCCAAAGCAGGTCTGGGGCTTTCTGCCTCTGTGGCTGTGCTGGGTGTGAAGCATACCTGATGGCTGATGGCATTAATGACCTTTATCTCCAGGAGCAAGGAGAGAAGGGATAACTCACAAGTGGCTTTAATGGGTGAACATAAATATAACGGGAGACCCACAATCATATAATTATCTATCTAATCCGTCCATCTGTTCTACACACACTTTATTGATTATACACACACACGCACATAGATATCTGCAATATGTGTATATATTTGCAAAACGCTCAACAAATCATCCATAGACTGGAAGATTTATCCTACTTGTCACGACTGTTCAGGCTGCCATTTCCATTATAGTTATTCTTTTCCAGCATGTCTAACTTTCTTCAGTGTGGCACTTTTATGCTGGCATTTAAACATTGTGTTTCAGCAAAGTTTGAAAGGAAAAATATGAAGAGATCTTGTTCAACCACTTCTAGGTTCAGTAAAAATGAAAAATTACTTTTCCTGCATTTTTGTGTTAATAACAAACTCCTCTGCTCAGCCTGACTGATGATAAGACTATTTACCTGTGAGGCATTGCAAGTCTCTCAGCAAAACAAAGCAAGAAACTTCTGCAACTCTCCCTGGTCCTTGATGCCTCAGGGGAAGGGAAGGAGGAAAAAAACAAAAAGACTATTTCCTTCCTGGGAAAGAAAAAAAAAAGTATGTAGAAGAAAAATAAAATCCCTTTATGTTAGAGTCTGTCAGCACTACTTGTAAATGTTCTCTGAGCTTGAAGCTTTTTCCTTCCTTCTTTTTAATAAGAAAAAATACGGGGAGCAGCTTTGTCTTGTTCCAAGAGACAAATTGAGCTGCTTCATTGCAGACAGGGATGCCATGGCCCTGCTAACCGTGCTGCTGAGAAGTGTTGCCAGACAAACAGGGGAGCTGTGAGGGGTGTGAGGGGACAGTGACACTTCCCCAGGCCACTGCCTGCCAGGTGGGACCCACACAGGAGCATTTAGCTCCTCAAGAAATAAAGGGAAAATTTGCCCCCCTTGTCTCCCTCTGGCACAAACAAACAAGCAACAAAATAAAAGCCCTAAACTGAAGTTTTGAGGTGGCATAGTTTTAAAAGGTTAGGCTATATATAAAAAGAAATAAACATTTATTTAGTTGCTGTATGTTACCAATATCGACAGAAATGTGTGGAAGTAGGGGTGGTCTTATAGGCAAGTAGCACCTGTGGGGTGCTGCTGTCTGGTCTGCCTTGTGCAGGAACTCAGAGGGATGCTCAGGCAGTCTGGCTGGTCTGGAGAGCTTCAGATCCAGAAAGTGTAAACATGAAAGCACTACAGAAGTGCCTGTGGCCAAGATAACATTGTCCTAGAGCCTTAACTCTTGCATTTCGTGGCCTAAAGTTCTGAACCCAATCTTGGCCTAAATGCCCCAAAAACCTGGGTGTGGCAGCACACCCAGGAAAGCATGACTCTTATTTGTAACCAGGGCCCATGGTGCTCTGGCAGCAGCACCAGGCAGGCATCCTTAGCAGTGGTCTCTGCAGTGGAGGTGAAGTTGGCCACCATTGGGCTCCTTTGTTTAAGACAAATCTGACCTTTTTGTTCTATAACAGTCCCTGACCCTCACCCTCAATTTGCCACAACACCTCCCTCTTCTGGAGCCGAAAGTCAAACATGCTAAGACAATACCTGTAGGGCAGGAGCTGTTGAGCCAAAGTTTGCTGAGGCTGAGAGGTTATTCCTGAGCGTGGGGGTCACTGTGTGGTTGTGTCCTGTGCTTGTACTCCTTCCTCCCTGTGCAGCTGTGGCCAGCTGCTGTTGGAGACAAGATGATGGGTTAGATGGATCTTTGATCTGACCTGACATAGCAAGTCTTATTTATTACATGTTTTCTGTAAAACCTAGTCCCTCTCTGTTTAGGCATGTTATGACACACAATTTGCCTGCCCAGTGCTTTTTAATTGCATTGGAAAGCTGTGAAATTTCCTAAGCTTCTACTTGGGAAAAACATGATGACAGTACCGCTGCACACCTGTTTGCTAGGAGGCTGCCAGCATGGCCGTGCCAGTGGAGATCAGAGTGCCTAGGAGGTTGGGCTTCACATCAGATTGCAGACGCTGGAAGCAAGGCTGGGGAAGAGGAGGTCTGGGGGCTTTGAAGGCAGCGTGATATTGGTCTGTGAGAGCTGAAGGTGGATCGATAGTGAATTCAGGCTTTGGTGGTGACTGCTACATTTTGAAGGATTGTGCTGATAAGAAAGATGTTTCTGTAAGCAGGAACAGATTGGATTTTTTTTTATTTATTTAAATTATTGGGCTTTCCTGGCTTGAACGTATATGTCAATCTTTCTCTGGTGTAAATTAGTCTCAGTTGATGATTTAGACCCACCAATAGTCCATTCACATACCCCTTTGCTCCTTACTAACTTGTTTATGGCTCAAGTTATACTTCCCCCAGGGCCGTGTCGAGCTCATGGTGAGGCCCAGCAGGCTGTGGGATTTGCTGGAATACAGCCATTTCTCACGCAGCCGCAGCCACATGCCGAGCACCACCGCCGAGGTACAGCGATCACGCTGTTTGGCATGGCTGGATGGGATGGAGCAGCTGCCTGGTCCTGGGGCTGTGCCAGGCTGGGACAGCTGGGAAGAGGGCCAGCACCAGTCCCATCGAGGCTTCTGCCTAACCTGCGACACTGCGCACTGCAGCAGTGACACTCTGGGGTTAGAGACAGCTGCCCAAAAAGCTGGTGTTGCCTGCTCTGGCGCAAGAGCAGCAGCATTGAGGAGGGTGCAACTCCCTTCAGGCTGCTCAGCTACCAAACCACAGACCTCTTCCAAAATGGCACTCCCTCCCCACTGAGGCTGCGGGGGTCGGTCAGCCCTGCCAGGATGGGCAGCACCCAGGGATCGAGCAGGGAGAGCTGAGGACCAGGGAGATGGAGTGGTACCTCCTCGATCCCGGGGCTCCCTGCTGCCCCAGAGCCGGGCAGCACAGGCAGCAAGGTCCCTGGGCACGCAGGAGCTTGGTGCCAGCAGCCCCCCTCCCTGGCTGTGGGATTCGGGACTGCCCGGCAGCCCATCTCACATGCCCCAGCACTGGCCACGTACATAATCCCTGAGCGGGAGCCGTGCTTGAACTGCACATGAACCGTAAATCCCCACTCCTAAGGCTGAGGGCAGTTCCCGCTGGCACGCCTGCTGCGGCGGCTCAGCCTGATCCCGAGCACTGCCGCCCAGAGCAGCCGTCTCATTTAAATTGCTTTATAAATGGGCCAAGGAACTCTGGCTCCAGCCTTCATCTGAGTAATAAATACATAATAAAGCAGCCTCAGTGGCTGGGGGAAGCCAAACAATCAACACTTCCAAAACAGGGAGGATGCTCTTACTGAAAAGAGGGCGGCTTTTGTAATGTTTTAGCCCTTTTCTGCCCCTTCTAAGGATCCCTCCTGGAGGATATGGAGTAGAGGCTATGTTTAGCCAGCTGTATGCCCAGATGGTCCCAACACTTATGAACACCATCCCCTAGGAATAATTGTATTAAGTCTTCTTTGGATTTTATACTCTTGGGGTTTAAAAAAAGGAGAAAGAAAAACATTATTCTCTCTAGAATTAATGGTTTAACACTTCTGCGTTAGATTACTGTATTAAGAAAGCAGCCAGCACCCGACAGGTTTTTGTAGCCACCTCCAAACACGAGACATTACACAGAACTGTGACTTCTTAATGAAAAGCTGGGACGTATATAATTGAGACTGAGGTAGGACGTGCTGACATGCCAGAAAGAACATGTGAACCCTGTTATACCAGTATGCCCACATGGGTTAAACTCCATACTCACCAGCCAGGCAAGGAGCAATTCTTGCATGGACTGGAAGAGCCAGTGGACAGTTTTCAGCCTCCTGTTAAGCAGCACATATGGGAATGCAAGTATGCCCTCTTTGGCTTGCAAATTTTACATCACCTATTGCATTTCCACTCGCTTCTTTCTTTGGGGAGAAAGAAAAGAAAGCAACCAAAGAAAAGAAAGCAACCAACAAGAGAAATCAATGAACCATGGCAGAGCACTCTGCTGCGCACACACTTCACACCCACCTTGGGAGAAGGCAGGGAAGGGTGGGGGACGAGGGGATGAATGAAGGCAACACCACACAGTTCAGTTCAGGAATGTGCTGAGAGATGAGAGTGATGACAGTAAAGACCTTTCAAGAAGTCCATTTGGAAGGGTATGTAAGTTTTAAAAGCTAACGTACACTTTTCTGGTGCATCCCAGCGGAGGACTGTGAAGTGCTTGGCAAGCAATGTAATCCCACAGCACTGCCCTCCCATTACCAAACTCCTGTCTGACAACGTACCCATTTTGCAGGCAGGGACACTGAGGCACAGAGAGGTTATCCAGTTGCTGCAAGGAGAAATCAACTTACATT
>NW_010313535.1:5399-19968 GCF_000700745.2 Antrostomus carolinensis
TGGTCAGGAGGTTCTCGCCCAGAGACTTACATTTCTACATCTTATTGTAGTGCTGGAAAAGCCAATAATAGAGACATACGAAGGACCTGCAAAATAGCCACCCCACACACCAGAATCACCAACACTTCCCTGCAATCCATCGCAAACTATTGTAAATGACCTGCAGCAATAAGTGTTATATTCCATAAAAAGGAGCTGGAAAGGGCATGACTGGTGGTCTGGGTCCTTGTGATGGCAGGAAATGTACAAAATGGCTGAAACAGAAATGAAGACTGCTACTACCCTATTACTCCTGGCGCAGTGAGGTCTGAATGCTGTAAATAAAGCCTTCCAGAGCTGTCCTGCATGGAGAGCATGGGGAATTAAATCCATGCTTCCCTGAAGCCATAGCAGCCCACACAACATCATGCCCTGCAGGTAAAAACAGCAGTTACCAACCAGGAGACCCCAGCAGAAACCAGCTGTCCAGTGTCAGAAGAAAGGGAGCATTGCTCTCCACCTCATGTTTGGTAGTGGACTTCTGAAAAGTGGCTGCTGCAGGACTGCTCAGGCTTGGGTGTGACCATTCCCCTGGCCCCAAAAGGCTGTTCTAGCAGCTGGGAACAGTGATACTGCAGCAATGTCCCGGCCATGGCCTGTTATTCCCCGCCATGGCCCTTGTCTGGATGCTGTGGGAGGGCTTGGCAGGGTATGAGCGTGTGGTTCCTGCTCAGCCGCTCCATTCCTCAAGACCCCAGCAAAATGTCTTTGCAGTCCCTCTCTGCTCCTGCAGCACTGAAGGGAGTCTCAGCAAATGCAGTCACTGAGGCTCCTGGCATTATCCTCCTACCACACACAGGAGTCCTGTCTCTAAAACGGAGGAGGGATGAGATTAGCATCTTCTCCCTCTCTTGCTATGCCAGCTTTTGACAGACAGGGAGACAGGGGAGTAGAAAATGGTGTACAGATAAAGCTGTGAGTTTTGAAAGAAATTGTCATCAGCCTGATAGCAGCAGCATCAAGTGGGGACAAGGTGGCTTGGACCTGCTGCAAGCCCCCGTCCAGAGGAGAGGGTGGCAGAGGGGCACAACACAGTGTGAATGCATGAAACCCTACAAACCCAAGTCACACTATTCATCCTGCTAACCACAGCCTGCAGGATCGGGCGTGTATTTTAAGCCCGTTTAATGTATCATTCAGTAATAAACCAGGTCGTTTTTACTTGTCTTTTAGAAGATACATTTTTTCATTATATATGCACCAAGTAGAGGCTAAAGATCCAGAAACTACGGCTATGGAGTTTTGGCGTTCCCTCTCATCAGTTTGGTTAATTGCTCATTTCATTTACTAGCTGGTTTTTAACTTTCCTATGGACCACTAAGCTCTTGAAATTCCATAAGTACTGAAAGTCAGCAAATTTTGGAAAGCATTCTCTGGAGGAAAGTCCTGGAACTCTTACAACAGGCATAATTTTCATTTGTGCAGGTTTAGTGCTCTCACAGAATAAATAAACATTAACTATCCCACAACCACACCAAAATGCAGCGGGTTTGTAGCCTGCCATGTGCTGTACTAGAAGCCTAAGCATTTTACCTTGCAGGCTAAATGCCTCTGTGAACAGAAATTGCAATCATTACTCAGCAGATACTTTCCAGCTGAAACCTCACTCAAGAATAGCTATGTCTGGATTTAATACGTGTAATACCAAGACAGTGGTGTTTGCATTTAAACACTAACTTTTGTGCAAGGGGAATCACAAGGGACAAAGGTAAATTTTTTATTAACCCTTGTAGCCACTGGGTGCCACTAGTGATTTGTTACCTCAACAGAACAGCAGCAACCTTGCAACTTTACGGGAGCAATCCACACATAAACCGTTGCAATAAACTGTTAATACATAGGGAGTTCACCTTCAGCCTATTCAATTTATTTGAAAAAGCTTCCATCCTGTAGGTCTCTGATTTCCCTCTATTCTAATTCTCAGTGACTGCATTTCAGTGTGGGGGGTATCATTTAAGGTGCTGATTTAGAGGCTGTGTACCCAGGTCGCAGAAAGCCTGATGAAGCAAGCAAAGCACTCAGGCTTATGCTTACCCTTAAAACAACTGAGTGTTGCCTTCGCAATCAGTGAAACTGCTCACGTGCTTACAGCTAAGCATATATTTGACTGGATTATTGCATAAAGAGACTGGAACTGAAGACATGGTCAGCAAAGAAGCCCTCCAAGCTATTGCCTTTGCTGCTGGTTATCTTCCCCAAACTCATCCTTTGCAATTTAGATGCAATTCCACACCCTCACATACATATAACTACTGCTATTAATTCCTAGCAGGGGACAGGATCAGACCCCTGGTTTTAATGGTCTGCTTTTCATCTCTGTAATCCCCAACCCATCTCTCATTCTGATTTTCACTTCAAAATATCCTTGCCTGCCTCCCCCTCCTCCATCCTTATTGTTCTGATGTTCCCTGCCATGATTTCTCGAAAGGCAGGATGGCGAGGCAGTTCAGTAAGAACAGTCCTTTTCCACAAATAGGCACACATAGGTTGAAGTACATATACGAGTTTACGCTGCACCTGAAAACCTACAGGGCAAAATAAACCCCTGGGATCTACTTGAATGCTGTACCTACAGAGAGGTCTCCGCTGTTTTTTCATCTGATTTAAACTGAAGTGAAATAAATTCTGTGTAGGGACAAGTCTTAAATAGCCAGTAATTTGCAGGTGCACATTAAACCCCTACAAGCCAGGCTTAAATTGAAGCTGGGCCCTTGAATAAGAGCTCCAACAGAGGAACAGGCTGCTGGGGGGTAACGAGCTACCGCGCATCAGCTGTGTCAGGGTAATTTGCCTGGTTGCACATGCCCTTAGCCCGTGGTGCCTGCAGTGAATGCGATGCACCCCGTGTCTCTGCCAGCCTTGATTCACTCATCTCCAGAGGGGGAGCAGGCACGCGGGCATCGTATTAGACGGGCTGATGTGTTGTAGATCCACACACTGGTACCTCTTGCGATAAAAGTGCCCACAGACCTTAGTTCACCTTCTTCTTTCTTTCCTCCAGTGCCAGGCATATCCAAAGCCCACCAAGGGCTCTGCTCGCCCTTCCCGCGCCTCCCCCTCCGCTTCCCGCTGCTGCTCCAGCCGCAGGGGCTGGCTGCTCCCACGCTCCCATTTGTATGTCACTCACGCGGCTCTCCCCACTTAGAGCTGTCTTCTGTTTCCTGCTGCCAAGATCCGTCTCTATTTGAGACTCCCTTTCAAACCCATGATTACCAGGAGCCTTCCTCTCAACTCATCTCTCTTCAGCTCTTCCTTACTATTCACTTCTCAGTCCGTGTTTTATTTTTGTCTGCAAGTGGATGCTCTGGGGCAGGGAAGCCCTACGTGTACTCACCACACTGCAAAAATGATGCGATGACATGCTCCTCGCCATGCAGAAGTGGCCTGGAGAAAAGGGTTCCTCATCATCTAAGGGCAGACAGGACAGCACTGTGATGAATTTTTAACTATTATCCCTGATTCTGCAGTCAAGGATACTCCCATGTCTTCTTCCCACTGGTGAGGCAGCATCCTGCATCAAGAGTAAGTGAGAAGAGCAGCAGAGGTGTCACACAGCTGCCTGCAAGTCTCAGCTGAACTGTTCTCCTCTGGGACATCTTCTAGCAGAGGCTGGAGATTAGGTTCCGAGCAGTTTGGTGTGGCAGGCTACAGAGGAGCACATTGACAGGAAGCTGTGGGTGCAGAGACACTGTACGACCGAGCCAAAAAGTTTAATCAGTTTCATTTTCAAGTAGCTGTACAGGGTAAGTGGGGCAAGGACACAGATGGGTAGCATGCATGGCTAAGGCCAAGTCCATGGAGCATGTTCAACTGCTCATAGTTGATAGGACTCCTTTTTTAATTAATTAAGGTTTTTCTCCTTCATACATTTTAAAAATTACTCTGATCGTTCCTGTGAGCTACAGCTTTCACATGAGAGAAGGATTGCAAGAAATCACCATTTAATTCAATAAACATCTCTTTGGCCAGTGACCCTTCTCCAAACTTGGAACCTCCTTGCCATCATTAGAGCCCCACAAAAGCCATAGCAGTTAGCAGTCTGCTTCGGGATTACAGTGTTCCTAGCAAGAGAAATGGCTCCTGAGATCATTTAACCTCCCCGGGGAGATGACAGGAAGGAATTAATCTTCCACTACTAATCCGCCCTGTGCTGCTGGATCAAAAATTGGCATCGATGGGGGTGCCTGCGTAGGGGAGCCTGCGGTGGCATTTACCATCCGCATGTGCTCCCTCCCACCTCCTCCCCGAGCGCAGCTGAGGAATCAGGGGGCAGCTATTTCAGGAAGTCTACGTAACGTACTATTAAACTGTTTGTGCTGGCTGGGAAGGAGGTTTGGTTTCTAGCGTTACTCTCCAGTCCTATTTATGTCAGCAAGGTGAATGCTACAGAAAATCTTCCACTTCAGTCCCAGGCACCAGCCTCCTCATTAGTTTTGTTGCTTTTTGCCATCTCTTTTATATTTATTTATTTTATATTATTGTTATATTTATTTGTGATTTAGATATATTATTCACCAGTGCCCAGGTACATCAGGTTTTTTATTCCCCAGAGTGCTTGCAGGAAATAAAATGCACTGGCATGACCCCATGCCTGTGAGAGCCTTTGTATCAGAAGCGGCTCTGCAGCTGTTTTGGCAATCTCTTTTTTTTTCCTAGTGAGCACAATGGATCCAAGGAACAATTCAATATGTTTGTGGACAAGCTGCAAGTGGAGAGGGGGTTCCGGTTTATAGAGCTGAGGTGGGGCCAGTCCTAGAATAGGGACAATACCTTGAGATACAGTGACCAACCATATGGCAGGAATAGCAAGTAGTAAATGCCCTTAGTGACTGGCTTGTGGAAAAAATTAATTTGCTAGAGAGCATTGGTACTAAGTGGCCTTGAAGAGTTGTAAATCACAAGCCTGTACAAAGGAAAACCTGCTCCTGCGTAGTCTGTGAGCAGGGATGGACTATTACGATGGATCGGACTGTTCCTAACTAGCCTGAATTTAATGGAAGGAGCTCGGAAAAGAGTAGGCTTGTCCAAATCAAAGGCCAAGCTCCCACTGATGCCGATAGAGGCAGAATGGGACCCAGTGGGCAGACTTTTCACTGTAGAGGAGAGCTGCCTGTTTCCTTCT
Source organism: Antrostomus carolinensis (assembly GCF_000700745.2). NCBI lineage: Eukaryota > Metazoa > Chordata > Aves > Caprimulgiformes > Caprimulgidae > Antrostomus > Antrostomus carolinensis. The sequence goes on from NW_010313535.1 coordinate 10,561, forward strand.
CTGCAGCATTCAGGTTTTCAGTCCATGTCCAGCTGCCTCAGCTGAGACCTTGCGCTCCCACAGCTCCCACCTCCCCAGGTAGCCAGAGTGGTGGGAGTGGGGTGCCCAGCCCAGGCCCTGTCCCTGGCACAGGAGACACTGTGCATAGGAAAGCCAAGTCCAGAGTGGGACACTGCAGCAGTGAGGACTCTCAGGAAGGCTCTCACCAGCCGGAGGAGAGGGCTGCCTGGTGTAGGAGCAAAGTCAGTCCCTCCTATTGCTAAAACCAACCCTGACACAGATGTCTTCTCCCCTGACTGATCCAAACACTTGCAAAGGACAGGTTTTCTTTTCACTAGCACACCACCAAATGTGATTTGCAACAAAGAGGTGTGAGGGATAACAGCCCATCCCTCATACCCGACAGAGCCTGTAGGCTTCTCTTGCTGCTTTCAAATTTCCCCTGCATTAATCCCCCAATAACACACGATCACCAGGAAAACCTTGGGAAATAGGGGGTGGGGGGATATGTGTGCTTTTCTGAGAGAAAGGTATAAAAGGAAGCAAAGAACATCACAGTGGAAAAACACAGGTAGTTTGCTCTTCCGTTTTTTTTGTCAAATGGTGATTAGAAGAGAAAATGGTCTTTGTGTACCGTTCAGGAAAGGAAGAAACATGTTCCATTTCCCTTAAAAAAAATCCAGTGAGATAAGGGTAATGTTATTTTTCTAATCCAGAGAAGCAAAGCAATCCTGAGGGGGTTGTGAAGGTGCCCTTGCAGTTATTGTCCTAAACACTGAAGAAAGCTTGTTTCCCAAATGTTCACGGTGGCACAGATGACCCCTCAAGATGCTTATCAGTTCCTGGGTACCCCCAGCTACCTAAACCTGCTGCCAGTGTCTTTCACCTCTGGTTTTGGAAAGTTCTGTGTAGGTGTCTTGCTGTTTGTGCAGCTCTCTGAGGCTGCACCCCCATCTCTCTGAAGACGTCACAGAGCCTCACCAATGCTGGTCCTGGTGTGGCTTGTTCTCCCTGCACCCTGCAGATGCTGATGCTGGAGGAAACCAGGGCTCCCTCTGAACAGATCTTCTGTTTTCTCTGCTCTACCATAGGAAGCTACAGGTAGCAGCCAGGATATACAGAATGTACTTGTGGAGCACAGAAACTTTCATGTTCACTATTTCTGGGCTGGCATCACAGGTTATATTTTAAAATACATTATAGCTTCAGGTGACACAAACAAATTTCAGCTCACCTAACAAGTGTATTCCTAGTTCATCACTTTTCCTGAGCTTTTCTGCATTGTGATGCTTCTTTTTTGTACGGGGTTTTTTTTTTTTGTACCTTTTCACTTGGGCCAAAAATAATGTTTGGTTATATTTAGGGTGACGCTGTTCTGCATTTTATTTCAAGGAGAGCACATCTAGGTACATCAAGGCAAGTCTGAAGAGCCTACTAATGCATGAGCTGGGGCAACGAGTGCAACGAAACTTGAGGTTGTCACATGAACTCATGTGGCAGCAGGCAGGCGCTGGGCAGGAGCTGCCAGGTCAAGGTGCAGCAGCAACAAATGGGTCAGGAGTCCCAAATGGCTGTTGTTACCCCTGTGGGCTCTGCCACCACACTTCAGCAAGTCCCCATGCCATGGCCTGCCTTTGTTTTGTATGTGCTTATGACATGCACCAAGCACAATACAGTCTGATCTAATGCAATTTCCCACAAGGAGTTGTTCAGGCTGGCAGTAGTAAGACATATATATGACATCACCCTTTGACAGTCAATTCATGTTCCCCATCTAACAAGATATGGTTGAAAACAAACAACCTGGTACAAAGCGTAAGTAGCCACAACAGAACGTATATTTCATTTTTACATTAAAAACTACCTACAGTGATAGAGGATAGCACAGTGCAGTCCAGAAAACAGCTCCCTATATTATGCATCAATATTTATTTTCATTCCAAAGAATCGTAGTTTGGGGACTTTTACTAAAATAGACACTGTAAACAGTATCCTGATGGATTACGTTTTGCTCAAAAGTAACCTTACTTGGACACCTCTGAATTCTGTTTGTCACTTGTTCTTCTCTGAGTTTTTCAGCATGCTGAAAAAAGAAATGACAGAACAAAATAGAGCTAGCCGTGTATCTGCGGTGAGAATTCTCTTCCCTGGCAAGACAGCGCAATCATAATTACTGCCTGTTCAGTCTCTAACAATAGATCGGAAATTGTGTTGCAGGGATACAGGGCTTTCCTCTACAGAGCCTTTGCCGTGCCAGTCTCTGTGTTAAGGGGCCGTGCTTTTTCCCTCCCCTTCCTTAAACCTTTCCCAATACTGGTGACGTACCACCGAAGCAAATACCATACACATATAGCATATTGCTATGCACAGAGCACATCGCCTAAGCACATAACCCGAGCTGAGGCACTGCCAAGGCTGCTGAGGGTGCTAACTCCCCGGGGAGCAAAGGGAGCTGAGGCAGCGCTGAGCAGAGCCAGCAGCAGCCAGAGCCCTGCGCGCATGGGAGCTCATACCGGCTCAGAGGGACCCGGCGGCAGCAGTACTCTGAGGTCACTTCTCTAGAATAGATGGGGACTCAGCATTTGCAAGCCTGACCCTCGAAGACCACAGATAAGGGCATTTTGTTATATTGGTAACCTGTAAGATTTTTCTTCTGCTCTTTCCTTGCAGAACCAGGAGTGAAGTATTATAGAAAACACAACTTGGGAGTTATCAAAAAGGAACATGAACAGTTTTCATTCCTTGAAATTGTGTTTATATTTTTGCATCTTTTTCAATGCATAGTTGCCCTTTTTGATGGGCGGCATGGCTAAAATGTAACATTCATTTCTATTAGAAATTGGAAACAGTGATCTACTTCTTTGGTGCAGCCATGTTCATTTGCAAGCACTTGATTACTAGAATGCAGGAGGAATCAAGCAAGAAGAGGCAATTTCTTTGCCTACAGGTTAAACTTTTTTTCTGGAAGCACTTTAACCCCAGAGCACTTTCTCTGAGCATTTTCTTAGTCCTGATACAAGTGTTGCTATGCTTACTGCTTGCTTGCTAACTTTCCTGAAGCTGTCCATGTGGTTTCTCTTACCTATCATGCATACAGGCATCCTCTTCTACCTATTTCCATAGCTACCCATTTCAGTTTAATCAATCTCTTAAATGAAAGACAATGGGTACACACTTCATTTTCCTTACAACTGTATCAGACAGGTTAATGATAATATGTAAGACCCAGCGCTGCATTGGAGATACTCAAATCAATGATCATTGCTTTGTTATTGCCGTTACTGCAACGATCCGGCATCGTTCAGCCCAAATCCTTTTGGGAGACCACTTCAGAGGGAAGGCAGATGCCTGTGGTGGGACACAATTTGACTTTCTTTTTGCCTTGGCTGGTTTGTGGCAGGCCTAGAACAAGCTCGGCCCCGATACAAAAGCCTTCATCATCTTCAGACCGCTGGCTCCAGCAACGAGCGTTTCCAAAACTCTCAAGCTGAAAAGATGTCTAATCTCCCAGCAAATCTAAGAGAATCAATCTCACCTCAGAAACAAGTTTACTAAAATGTTATGGTGCTTTTAGTATTGATATTAAACTGCAGCCAAATTTTACTGGAAGGTGCTCAGTAGAGACAAGGCTTTTTCCGCACTTGCATTATTTAAAGGTTAACAGTAGAAGGACATATTACTTAAGATATAGGAGAGCATATATATGTAAGGTTAATGATTCTTCAAATAGCAAGCCCTGAAAAGGTCTGTGCAGGTGCAGCCTAAGGAACCACATAAACATCAACCAATTATTTTTATGTTTTTTTTCTTTCTTAGTGTAAGCTTCAGCAGCTGGGTCCCATATGAATATGTCATGACAGATGACAGTGATATGAGCAGATGAACCCCAAGGCAACCCACTATCCTGTCAAGGAGAGGGCAAAGCTGGGTCCCTTAAATATGCATAGGCTGTGTCACTGGCAGCAATTTACTGTTGTGGTCAGGCGCCTGGAGTCTATATTCTTCACTAAGAAGCAGGTTTTAAAGTATTTTTAGACATGAATACCATTAAAGTTTGTCTTCAGTAAGAATCGCTGACAAGGGAGAGCCCAATTTTCCACAACCTGGTGAAATTTCACTTTTCTTTTTTTTTAAAAAAATCTGCCATTTAAAACAATCCTTAACTAAGCCCTGCAAGCTTTCTTACCTGTCCCATACAGGCTAAGGTCTATAGCAACATTAAACTGTCAAAAGAGAGGCAAAAAGGTTGCCCCAATGATTTGTCATAAATGTTTACGTTAATGTAATTCAGCTTACACCTGTGTTTTCTCTGGAGCTGGCCATGTGGTTCAAAACAACGGAGATGGAGGCAAATATACAGTTTCTTCCTTTAAGGTGATGTCAGAAACATTTTAGTGTAAGTATGGTGCAAAAAGAGTAGCTAATCCATCATCTTCGTTAGGAGCTGTATAAACAAAGCAGTCACCCTGTGATGCTGATAGCATATAGCCTGTTGCTCGAAAGCTTGCATCAGTGCCTCTCCTGGCTTGCACCACAAAAAAGAAACATTAACTGCAGAGGTGTATATGACAGGGCAAAGCAAGGGCTGAATCTCATTCCCAGTGCCTCTGTAATTGGGGGAATTCAGAGCCTGGTTTAAATATTAAATTATTCCTTTTCCATACCCCATTTTCAGTCATATTCTCCCTTTGAAACACGTTCTCTGCTCTCAAGCAGTGACCAAACAGTTTCCGTCGCATTTTGAAGGGGTGTCAGTGATTTCTTATGGCAGGGACTCATATTAAGAGAAGCTGGTGTGCATGCTAGCTAAAATAAACTGTGCTCAATCAAATAAAAAGGAGGGATGTCAGTATAGAGGCCATAGTTAAAGCTGCTTTGGAATGTGCAGCCAAAACAGGAATCAAATCTCTTTGTATCAAACTTTCCTGATTTAATTTAATCTCCAGATTTTAGAGACTAGCTTTTGCATAAGGCAGCCAGGGGTTAACACATTGTTTCCTGCCATATCTACTAATTTCTAATTGATGCTCATTTTCTTTATCATTTATTTCTAAATAATGGTAAATACCAAATTTTACAGATCTGATGGCACCTCAAGGTTTCTGTTGCTTTGTCCCTTGGAAATTTCAGGCACTGCATACCATTCCTCCTGCTCCAGATGGCAGATCCAAATTATGCTGTTAGCCAACAGAACTGATGGGGTTTGCTAGCAATGTGGGTTTAAAAGCTTTCCACCTTTTCCTTGCTCATCCAGAAACAGAAATTATGGAGGCAGATTTTCAAAGTAACAGGGGAGCAAGATGAACGGGACATGCGTGTGTGCGTGTGCATACAATGTGACAAGCAAGTGGCTGAGCACTGGATGTGTGTAAGTGGTTAAGCCTTGCTAAGCCCCAAGTGCTCCAGCGTGTCTCTGCAGTAGAGGAGGAAAGGACTAAGCCTGGCCCCAGGCCCTGAAGTACTGCACCAGATCAGCAGGGCTTGAGCAGCTCTTCTTGGGGATGTCTCACCCTTGACACCTTCCACTCTTCTGCGCTCAGCTCATGCCAAGGGAGCTGCATCTCTGTGCCCGTGTGCACCAACCCAGACTGCACCACAAAGCTGAGGCAAGAGTGAGGGGTTCCCTCTGAGGGCTGCCCCATGGGGGTACAGGCTCCTGGGCTTTCACACCCCCAGAACCCAACCCTGTTTCTGCTCCCTCAGTCTCTCCCCCCAGCACACTGGTTAGCTGCACCACGGTCAGCTTGGCTGGCAGCGGCAGAGGGGATGCAGCACAGCGGCAGCAGTGAGGTTGTGTGGGGCAGCATGAAAGGAAGGGAGAGCTGAAATGAGAGACACTCAGGGGAGAGGGGCTGCCCAGGCTTTGTCAGTGTGCAGTTCCTCTGTTTCTCCTTGTTCAGGTCCAGACTGGCTACAGAGCCAGTATTCTCACATCTCCCGCCCCCTCGCAGCTTGTCAGTCCTGCAAATCCTCAGAGTACATTATATACAAGCCCTCACCTACATTTCAATATCTTTACTACCCCTCCTTATGCTGCCTCTCCTTACTATCCCATAAATACCCCCTTTCTCCTTCCCTGCTCCCTTGTCACCTTTATTTTTTTCTGAGTGCCCATATATATAAACTCATACAGCTGTCTTCAGTGATTCTGTATAAAAGAGCAGTGAAAGAGCTAACCAAAGAGCCAGCAAAGAGAAGAAAAGGGTTAGTCTGGGCTCTAGGAACAACAGAATATAGAGTTAATCCAGGATATGGTCTGGAAAAGGAGACAGAGAAGGGGAGTCAAGTAAAGAGGTCATACAGAAAGCAAGGTGATATGTGAAGATTTGGAGCTTTGCAGGATGTTACAGCAGGAACAGAGGTGAAAATACATGAACTACCCATGCCACCTGCCAATGTTTGCACAGAAAACCCACCAAAGCAAAAATACCGTTAAAAATACGTTAAAGTTGCTCATGGCACATCCCACCAACAAAAACATTAGAAAGCCATGAAGTCCCTTGCCAAGCCTTCCCTCGGGTTTTGAAGCTCTTAACCGCAGTTCCACCTTGGGTACATCACCCCACCGTCTTCTAGAACCCGCAGGCTTCCTCCCTCCCTCCTTCCCCACTTGAAACCTTTAACCCGAACCCTGTGTGCAAACCTCTCCTGCCAAGAAAACAAAACGCGGCACCGTATTTCCTCGGTGCACCACCTAACTCACACACCAGCACAGGGAACAGGTGAGAACTTCCCAAAACCATGAACATTCTTACAATCAATTCCAGCTTACAAGCAAAGGCATGATTTGTATCATCCACCATCCTCTGACGTAGCACCCTTCCACCAGCAGCTGAAATCAGACACCCTGAACCCCAGCTGCTTCACAGGACACCGCTGATCCCCACAATTGCTCCTCTCGCAAACCACAGCACACGGTTTGAGCTTACGGTTACGCAGCTTCTGTGGGGACGGAGGGAGGAGGCGTGTGGGTTGTGGGTGGTGGATGTGGCTGACGTAATGTGGAGAAGGTGAAATCACACTCGCAGATTGCGAGAGCCGACTGGGGACTACACTGGCAATGCCATTATTATATATGGCTCTGGTGGTGCCTGGTAGAGGTGAGACTTTTTTTTTCTTTTCAGAAAAATCTGAGAGAAAACAAGAGTAGCAGTAAGGAATTACAAAATAATGTTTTGTTGTCATTCTTTCCAAATTGTTATTTTGTTGACACCTTAAGGGCACAAGTATGGGCCTCGCAAAGTTTTTCCCCCTCCCACTTCTCTCCCCATGTTGGTGTGAACACATAAGAGTGCTTTTTTTGCCATTACACTATGTGTTGGCTAGGACATGGCCACAGCACCTCATGAAGCTCCAGGCTGCTGCAGGATTGGGCAGGAGGAGCAGAAGGCCCGAGAGAGTGCAATCATTGTTTAAACAACAGAAATCAACTGCACTTAGCAAAGGTAGCAAAGTAAATTATTCTGAAATGGGCAAACTCATTGTTCAGAAGCAGTAGAAAACATCTTAAAGTGCACCCTTTGCTCACAGTTTTCAGCATCATCCAACACTACTGCACCTTGTCTGCACATCTTAGCATTTTTATCCATTTTTGGCCAAAAAAAAATAAGCTAGGATTTTTTTTTTTTTTTTTAAAGCTGCTGCTTATTATAAGTGCACGTGCTTTTGTGGGCAGGGTGTATCTCAGTGTCCCCAAAATGAAAGCTTTCATAACCAGTGGCTATTTCTAAAAGTGTCTCCCATAAGATACCTCTCCAGTGCAGGGGACTGCCTTCAGAGTACTTACAACACAGGGAGGGAGCAAGGGCACCATTTTTCTCCTGATGTCAGTATCTGTAATGAGCATTGCTATCCCAGTGGTATCACAGTTCAAAACACACGACCCCTGATGAGTAGGTGCCAGCTGGTGCAATACAGGCATGAGCGATACCCGCCTTAGGCCCACTGGGAGGGGAGCTGCCTTGTCACCTAACCTTGCTCCCCAGTGACCAGCCTTCCTGCTCCTCCACCTCCCCTCCATCTTACCTGAACTCCCCCCTCCACAGTCCCATTCTTCCTCAGAGCTGCAGGACACCTTTCCTGTCTGAGTAGTGGGGAGCTGCAGGAGCTCTGCACCCTCTGTACACCTCTTCCTTCTCCCAGCGGCATGCCAAAGGAGAAGAGATCCCCAAGAGACTTGGTGCCTGTGGCTCCCAGGAAGCGAGTGAGTGAAAGAAGTGGGGCTGGGGTAAGCAGTCCTATACCTTGGAGAAAGGGTCAGAAAAGAAGCCTAGTCCATCTTGCAACATACCTTGGGATTAAAGCAGCCCAGTTACAGGGCTTGGTCACCCAGGTGAGACCATATCAGCTAGAAGAGAAGAAAATTGATAAATATGTCCTCTTCCACCCATAGCACTCTGTGACTAGAGATCACGATCCTCTTTGCACTACTATAAAAGAATCAAATTATATGATGTAGCACTGTTTAGTAGGGTACACTTTGAAATCGTTGGCAGCAACGACAGAGAGGTAAGAAGAGAGAGGTTCATTTAAACAGAAGGAGCAAAAGCCCCTGCTTGAAATCTGGCAGCCCCACTCTTTGCAGGGCAGGCTGGCCAGGCACTCTCCTCTGGCAGCCAGATCAAGGCTTCTGGTCAGACACCACATTCAGAGGAGCGCCTCACAGCAAATCACAAGGCTCGGAGAGAATCTCTTTGCTCATCAAATACTTGGCTTTTCTGCCGAGGTTTCCCTAAAAGATACCAGTTGTGATTATACTGGCTACCCAGTTGAGTTTAGCTCAGCTCATAAAACAGAAACTGCAAGTTTAAAAAAAACGTTACGGTAGTTGCAGACGTGAACTTAGTGCACAGGTTAGAAACTACCCTGCGTAAGAGCTGACTTGATAGCCTCTGAGAGCTAACATCCTTCCAGTGACCAGGACACTGATTTCTGGAGACTGCAAGAGACTTTGGATCAAGCCAAAAAAATCCCACATCTGCTAAATGTTACTTACAAGATGCCAAGTATTGTCAGGGCACCATTGGTGTTACCCGGGCCGGGCCCCTGTGCACGGCAAGGGAAGGCTCCACTGTTTTGGGGTCAGTGTTCGCCCAGGCCTCCCAAATGGATTGTGGGACAGATGTTATGGCAATAGAGAAGTAGAACACACAAGAGCATTTGAACCAGTGCAGGGCGTCGTTGCTGGTGCAACCACTGACAGATAAAGTGAAATTATAAAAAAGTAAAATAAAACAATACAATAGTATAACATCAAGCCACATAACACATAATAAAATAATAAAATGAAATCGCTTGCGTGCTGGGGGGATTTCCCATCCGGCAAGAAAACATTTTTCCAATAGGAGGAGCTCTTTGCTTTGGTGAGACGATGTCAAAGGAGTCGCCACACTTTTTCTCCAACCCCCC
>NW_010313536.1:0-2239 GCF_000700745.2 Antrostomus carolinensis
CACAATCCTGAAGCGTTTGTGTAGGGTGGGGGGTGTTGTTTAGTTGTTTGGTTTTGTTTGGTTTTGTTTTTTAAGAGGAAATCCATCCAGCTGGGCAAACTGCTCCTTCCCCAGTCAGGATCTGCTGCAGTGAAACTGAAACCAGGAACGGGCAGGGCAGGGTCAGGCTCCTGCAAAGCAAACAGCAGCCACCAGCCTTGGGTAACACCAGGGGCAGGGCCAGCAGCTCCATAGCTACAACCAAACCCAGCCCTTGTGTCACCAAACCAGCTTCCTCCAAGGCTTCAGGTTGACTTTATACTGAGGAACTCGTTTTTCCAAAGACTTAGCTTTTTACTTGAGCTGGTAGAAGGAATTGGCAGCAACTTTTCCTGCGTGATGAGCTTCTCGAGTCCCAGAGACGTAGAAAACAAGGACATCCAGATGAACATCCCCTTTCCCTGCAGCAGCTGCAGCAATTCCAGGCTCACCTGGTGATGCCGAAGTGATGTTTGGTTCCACCTTTGTCACCCCTGGGCTCTAGGAAGCCACCACTGGCTTGCAAAGCATTTTTTCCTCTTACCCTGGAAGCGTTCAGCAACCCTTCAGCTCTTCACCCTGCGTAAGCAGCGAATGGCCCAGGTGTCATGTAAGTGACTTTTCTCTTTGTACTCTTAATTGTTTCAAAGTTTACCTTGGAATTAATTAGGTTTCTCAAAGAAAACTGCAGCAGGAAGGTCTTTGCTACCTTCCTGGCTGGTGTTTATTGCTTTCCTTGTGAAGCACTTCATCCTCTGACAGATGGGAGAGAGGGAAGAGGGGGAAGAGGGGAGGCTGTTGCTCTGATGAACACCAAGGTTTTGACTCTGTGTGCTGGGAAGGGGGGAACTAAGTGACTCCTACCTCCTTGCTGCCACTGAAAACATAAATGAGGTTTGCCCAACGTGGGTAATTTCATAGTTATTTGATATTTCAGAGGAGGTAAGTACAGTCTTGTCATGCTGAGAACCAAGGGCTTGTTTTTCCAAGTGCTGGCTGAAGACACTTAGCAACTTGCAACGATACTGATCAACTTAGCAGCTCCTGGAAAAAACCCAAACCTCAGTATTTTTTAACAATTCAGCAGGAAAAAAAGGAAAACTCAGGTAGAAATACTGTCAGAAATTAATAATGGGAGAGTTGAGCTCGTTCAAATGCCAAGTTTTTGTGTCACTTTGTTCTTTCTGCTATCAGTTTGCCTTTTAATCACGCAGTAAATTGAAGAGCCCAGGTCATGCAGCAGTTTAGGGCTGATAGATCTGCAGGGGCTGTGGGGATCAGGGGCTGTGGGGATAGAGCCTGGAAGTCCAGGCTGGATGAGGCTTTGAGCAACCTGGTCTAGTGGAAGGTGTCCCTGCTGCTGGCAGGGGGGTTGGAACTGGATGATTTTCAAAGTCCCTTCCAACCCAAACCAGTCTATGATTCTATGATTTTCCAGATGCTCAAACTACTCTCATTTGTGTGTTCATCCTTATGTCCGGTGTGAAATATGCTTTACCTGGAACTTCCTGGGGGAAACCTCTCCTTGATGGAAAAGCAGAGCTCTCCCTTGACTTGTATTTCATAGAATTCCCAAGAGTTTATTCCCAGGGTGCTTTATTTTGCTATGCTGTCCTGAACCTGTTCTAAATTTCCAACTACCTAAAATGTCCTGCTAGGGCTTTCCAGCCTTGTTTGTGGCCCCTCTTCACAAACAAAAACCTCTCTCCTCTCTCGAATCCCAGACCACCACCACTCCTTGCTCCAACCAGGACAGTAATTTGCTGTAATTTCTAATTTTAAAGTGATTTTTCCAGCTCTGTTCAGAAGCTGGTTGCTGCTGGGCAGTAGAGCAGCAGACAGGGTGTTTCCCTGCTTGTGCCCTTAAGGGTGCTGCAGAACATCTGGAGTGGCCACATCTGGCTGAGGAAGGTACATCCAAGGGTCCTTAGAGGCCAGTTGATGTGGCATGTGGCACGTGGCTGGCACTTGCCAGGACACCCAGAGAAGCAGCCGTTGGCTGAACGCTCCTGGTGCAGTTTCAGCTCCATTTCAGCTCCTTTTCAGCAGTAAATTCCCCTTTGGGTGTTTGAAAGCTTCCCAGGAGTGATGGGAAAGTCAGATTCTGGGAATCCCACTTTGGGTCCAAAAGCAGCAGTGTGTAATTTCTAAAAAATGCACTAAATTTTTACAAATCTTTAATTTTTATTTTTGCTGAGGGGGTTGAGCGTGGCCAGAGCTG
>NW_010313536.1:2273-6487 GCF_000700745.2 Antrostomus carolinensis
TTTTAAGCACCCCTTGATTTTAAAGTTGTCAGGAAAAGGAGGCACCAGCATCACCCTCAGCAAATTGCTGGGTGTGTCCTAGTTAATTAAAATAAAACCTGTAACGCTTTTATTTTCTCCTCAGCGTTTTTCCTTCATTTTAGATTTCAAAACCCAGATCTTCTGTCTTCATCTCTAAATTCAAGGAGGTTTTTTAATTGCCAGAATTTTTTTTTTCCAAGTAGGTGCTCCTCACAAAATGCTGGAAAAACAAGAGAATTAAGAATAATCCTACAGCTCTGAAGCAGACGAGGAGGCCGAGCCTCAAACAAAGCCAAACCCTTCAGGAAGCAGAAAGTAGGTCAGGTTGATAAGGATGAGCACAGAGGGACAGCATTAGTATGGAGAAGAAAAACAAAATGGGAAAGAAATCAGCCCGTGGCCCCGTTTGAAGAAGGAAGGGGCTGTCTGTGAGGAGCAGCTGAGATCTTGAAGCTTTTTTTTTTCCTTAAAAACCCATTATCCCTGAAGAAGTTGGCTGTGATGGAGAGGTGATTGCAAGGAGCAGTGGTGCAGAGGAAGGGTGAGACCTCAACCTCGGGTTTGGAAGGAGACAGCTTGGGAAATGGTGTAGAGAAATGAGATGTTTGTGAATTATTGAGGTTGGATAAAGCTCCTGGAGGAGTTTTGGAGAGGAAGGGATCAGCTCTGCTAAAGCTGCAGGACCCAGGAGCAGCTGGAAGGCTTTAAAGAAATTCATGTTGTCGGCAAGAAGGTTGGGAGAAGAAAAAGCTGTGAGGTTACAGACTCATTTAGAACCTGGAAAATACTACAAATTGCCCAGAAACATCTAAAAAAACCCCACAGCAGCACCCCAGGAGGGACAGGAGCAGGGACTCAGCATTCCCAGGTGCCCCACAACCCCGATGCAGCGAGGCAGGACTGTCCCCAGCCCCACGGGACCCCGGCTTGCAGCAGTGTAGGGACTTCAGTGCTAAAATGGGATGTGGCAAGTGCCCTAAAAATGAGACTTTCTGCTTTAAATAGTGTCCAGATGGTGCAGGAGGAAGTGGTGGGAAAAGCTCGAGCTGTTCCTGAGAGAAGGGAATTTGGGGAGGAAAAGTGCAAGAAGAGGAACAGGGTGGAGGGTTTGCCCTGGAAACTGCCCAACCAGGGCTCAGGCTGAGGAATTTTGGTGAATCCCAGATATTCTGTGAGCCCTGGGAGCAGCGTCACTGTGCTGGTTTCACCCCTCTGGGTGCAGCTGCACACACAGCCGCTCGCTCACTCTGCCCCCAACCAGGGAACGGGGGGGGAATTGGGAGGAAAAGTGCAAGGAGACCCATGGGGTGAGATAAAAACTATTTACTAATTAAAAGAAAATGATAATTATAGTAATTACAGAATATGCAGATGAGGGATGCCCAGGGCAGTTGCTCACCACCCGCCGACCGATGCCCAGCCTGTCCCAGCCAGCGATCCCGGAGCACAGACAGTCCCCAAACCCAACCCGCAATCCCGGGAGAGCCAGAGCCCGAGCCATCCCCGAGAGAATCCCCAGCTTCCCGCTCAGCCCTGGGCAATGTCCTGCCCGTGGGGGACAGGAGATGGAATATCTCATTGGCAGAGCCAAATGCCAATTGGGGGTTTGCTAATTACTGCGCTGCCCCCCTCCCAGCCCTTTGCACTTGTGAACTGGCAAAACACGATGACCTTGGACTTCCAGCAGCAACTGAAAACATCAGCACCTGATCAACATTCTTCTCCTGACAAATCCCACACTGGAACCAGAGCACAGCTATTCCAGCTCCTGAGGAGACAATTAACTCTGTCCCAGTGAAACCAGGACATTCACCACTGTATGCTGCACACCAAAGCCACCCCGTGGGGCCGCATCCTGCATCAATCTCCTCCACACCCCGAGACATCCCCCTCACCTGCAGCAGAAGCAGCAACAGCCGCTGGATTTGTGCTGGTGTTTGCAGAAATGCTAATTGGCTCATTAATCATCCCCACCCGCAGCTGTAATTGGACTTGTTTCACAGAGATTCCAGGGGCTTTGGAGAAACGTTGGCTCTTCCCTTACCAGAGAGAATTCAGCACAGTAAATCCTGTGAACAAGGGTGGAAGAAATAAATAACCTCAAACAGGACCAAGCCAGCGAAGCAGCTGAGATGGGCTTCAAAAGTGGCTTCTCTCTCCAGTTATGAGACATGATAAAGCCAGGAACCTCCAGTCCTGACACCAAATGCTGGTGTGTTCCTCAAGAGCAGAAAGTGAAGGAAATAATAAAGCTTAAAGCTCTTGTTCCACCTCAGCACCCTTCGTGTTGTCCCCTTGCTCACGGCTGTGCGGGGAGCTGGGGCAACCACAGAGCTGTTGTGTTTCACTGCAGGTTTGGGGCTGGTCCTGGTGAGGGGGTTAATGAGAAAGATGGGCCAGAGTTCCCACCCCAGAACACCCCTTCGGGTCCCACCACCTTCACATCCCACCACCTTTGGGTTCCACCACCTTCACATCCCACCACCTTTGGTTCCCACCCCCTTCACATCCCACCACCTTTGGGTCCCACCACCTTCACATCCCTCCACCTTTGGGTCCCACCACCTTCACATCCCACCACCTTTGGGTCCCACCACCTTTGAGTTCCATCACCTTCAAATCCCACCAGTTTTTGGTCCCACCATCTTCTTTTGGGTGGACACCAGCACTCATGCACAACACCCCAGCCAAGAAAGAAAGGATTGGGCAAGGTTTTGGTATCTTGAAAACATTTTATTTCATCACTATTCCATGAGTAGCATAAATAACGGGTGGTGACAGCACATGGAACTCAGAGAGGAGACAGTAGTGAGCGCGGGGCACAACGGAAACCAACGGGGAGGAGACACGGTTGCGCTGGTGGGGCCGGGCATCTCAGCAACTGGATTTCGTGACAATAGAGATCTATCTCCAGGGAAAGCAGCAGGATTTGGTGTCAGTCCCTGTCCTACCAGCCTGATCCACAAAAATACCCCGTGATGGTATCCAGGTGCTGAGCCCACCAGCACCCAGGTGGCTCCTGGTCCATCCCTGGGGCAGCAACCCCTCTCTGGTAGGAAACCCAGGCTCTTGTTTTCATTTAAAGGATGCAGGTGGATGCACGTGCTCCTGGAGCACCTCCCAGGTTGCTCCTGGTAAAGCCTGGCCCTGCCAAGGCCACCACCCTGACCACGGGAAGGGTCCTGGGCTAAAGGAAGCTCTTCCCTCACCCCGTTTCTTCCAGTTTTGTACCCACCATCACTTCTTTTTTGCATAGGAAAAAAAAAATTAATGGCAACGAAGCATTTGGGGAGTCACCAACCACCACCTCGGTTCCCATGTGTGGGCTGATCCCAATGGAGGGGACATGACTCGTTGACCTTCTCCAAGACCATGGCTGGGGCATGGGGACACGACTCATTGACCTTCTCCAAGACCATGGTTGGAGCACAGGGACACAACTTGTTGACCTTCTCCAAGACCATGGTTGGAGCAAAGGGACACAACTCATTGACCTTCTCTAAGACCATGGTTGGGGCATGGGGTCATGACTCCTTGACCTTCTCCAAGACCATGGTTGGGGCACGGGGACACAACTCATTGACCTTCTCCAAGACCATGGCTGGGGTGTGGGGACGTGACTCATTGACCTCCTCCAAGAACATGGTTGGGCCACGGGGACACAACTTGTGGACCTTCTCCAAGCCCATGACTGGCGCACAGGGACGTGACTCGTTGACTGTCTCCAAGCCCATGGTTGGAGCACGGGGACACAACTTGTTGACCTTCTCCAAGAGCATGGTTGGGGCATGGGGACGTGACTCGTTGACCTTCTCCAAGACCATGGTTGGAGCACGGGGACACAACTCATTGACCTTCTCCAAGCCCATGGCTGGGGCACGGGGAGGTGGCAGCCGTCGCTCACGCCGCAGCTCTGGGTGATGGTGGGTTTAGTGCAGGCCAGGAGGAGGAGGAGGAGGATGAGGATGAATTTCCAGTTAGGAAGGAGCTGGGCAGGTCACTCGGCGTCTGGCTCCCGTTGTGTGTTAAGTGGCTACAACCAAATTAAAGAGCGAGTAGAAAGAGAGTCCGTTCCTTGGGAAAGGTCCCTGGGGGTTAATTGTTCTTGGGGCTGTTCCGTAAGTTCTTGAGCTCCAGCTGGAGCTGGCGGATGCGGATGTCCCGCTGCGAGAGCTCCTCCTTCAGCCGGCGGA
>NW_010313536.1:6564-6847 GCF_000700745.2 Antrostomus carolinensis
GGGAGTGGCTTCACCCCCAGAACCCCCCAGAGAACCCCCCAGAGAACCCCCAAACCAACATCATTGGCCACTGAGAACTCAGCACCAGCAAAACCAGGACCAAGGGGTGATGATACCCCAGAGCCTCTGTGTGTTGTTCCCAGAGAAGGGCTTTAAGGAAGTAAACTAAAATAAAGTAAACTAAAAATTAAAAGTAAAAAAAAAACAAAAATAAAATTAAAAATAAAGAATAAAATTATAAAATGAAAAGGAAAATAAAATGATATAAAAATAAAAGTAATAA
>NW_010313537.1:0-492 GCF_000700745.2 Antrostomus carolinensis
ATCTATATCTATATCTATATTTGTATCTATTCTATATTTATATCTATTCTTTATCTATATCTATATATCTATATCTACTTTATATCTACATCTATTGTATACCTATACCTATATATCTATACCTACTTTATATGTATATCTTTTACATCTATATCTATATCTATTCTATATATCTCTATTTATTTCCATTTCTATATCTCTGTTTCTATTTCTGTCCCATCTCAGTTCCCCTCCGCTCCCCCGTTCTCCTTCTCTCCTCATTTCCTTTCTGCCAAATAAGGGAAGAATTCAAAACCAGCTGAATTAACGTGAGAGGCCGTGAGAGCCTGGGGGAGCTCAGGGGAAACAACCTGAAATCCTCACCAGAGGTGGTCAAGAAAGGAATTTCCTCCTAAAAACCCAGCGGGACTGGGAACGGCTCCATCCTTCTGACACAGATCTTCATCGGGTGCAGAGAACCAGGAGTAATTAACAGCTCTGCTGTGAGGACAG
>NW_010313538.1:0-260 GCF_000700745.2 Antrostomus carolinensis
CCGGAGCCGTCCCGCTCCCACCGCCCCTCTGTCCTTCCTGCGGGACCGGGGCGGATACGGCTCCTCCAGGACACCGTGTCAAGCGGATCTGCGGCACCGGGACATGCTTCCATCCCGTGCCCTGGCCGTGGGCACTGGACACGGGGCCGGGACACCAGCTCACCCTCCCCGTGCTGCTCCCAGCCCAGCTCCAGCCCCGCTGTTTGCTGTGTGGCCCCGTGGCGCGGGGACAAGGACCAGGCCCTGGTGCAAAGGCCACC
>NW_010313539.1:0-7705 GCF_000700745.2 Antrostomus carolinensis
TAAGCTGAGGAAGTGTGGGTTAGATGAGGGGCCCCTTCCACATTGATCCAAGAACACACAGAGCTTCCCCATAAACAAACATTTTTTTCCCTTCAATTGTGGCTTTCTCCTTTACAGTTCTCCTGCCACCTCCCTTCAGGTGCTCAAGGGACCAGACCCTACTGCTGCTGCATAAAGCTGTTCAGCTGAAGTCTGTGAGGCCATGATAAGTGACCACAACTGAGTATCTCTCCCATGGATTTTTTTTTCTCTGATAAACAACCTGGCCAAATTCTTCTCCCCATAGTCCATTATTTAGATCCTGGGAAGCCAGGACTGCCTTACTCCAGTGTCTGGTAGATGGCTACCACAGTGGCAGACTCAACTAGAAACAAATCATGCTGCTTAGTAATGCTTTTAAATGAAGCATTATAAGGTGACAAACCAACCTTGCAAGTCCTTTAGAAAAGCACGAAGCTCTTTTTTTACATTTTCCCCACTCCTGTATAAAATGCCAAACACATTTCTTACTCCTCTAGCACTGGGATCTGCACAGCCTGGAAGCAAGGCTAGATGTGGATGGGGAAGCATGCTGCCACGTGCCTGAAGCAACATTTTAACATTATACTCATCACTAAAAGCATATAATTCATGTTATGACAAAAAATTATTTCAGATAATTTAGTAAGCGGCATCTGTGTTGTTGCCAGTTGCAACTGGATCTTGTCTGTCTCCAAGTTGGGGACTTCCCTTTTAATTGACACTGTCATTGAAAGAGCTGAGACTCAACTCCAGATATCTTAACTTTCTGTCTTCTGCTTATTTTAATGGTGGCTGATTCCCCTGAATTTCCTACTCTCTGTATTAATTATACATTGAAAAGATAACAAAATATTATGAAGCATGGCTGTAGAATCCAGCATATTGGAATTTTTGCCTGGAGTATCAAGCAAGATTAATTATTCTGATAATAGCAGGATTAATCCATTCATCACATAGAGTAAAAAGACAGTGTTAACATTCAGACTGAGTTTTTCTTGGTCTTGAGAGGTGCATCAGCAGATCCGACATTTAGAGGACATTTGCACCTTTAAAAGCCCCCTTCCCCTGTTACCTTCTGCTTCTTGGGCCAAATTCTTGCTGCAGGGCTGGCTGTTACCATGGAGGCAGGAGGCAATCCTGCAGAGGGTTATGTAGGTATGAATGTTTGGCAGACCCCCTTGAATTTTAGGTAGATGGTATAATTACTCTATCATTCAACACACACACAAAAAACCTGAAGTTATTTTGTTTTTCTCTGATTGCCTTAGTTCCTGCTGTCCTGCAGTGAGATTGTCAAGAACTGTTGCACAGCTTTTGAAAGCTAATTTGAGGTCAGACAGTGAGTCAAAATAGATTCTTGATTTTTGTCAACTGTGAACTGCAGCTGAAGGGTCTGATCTGGGAAGAGGGTGAGTGGCCATGCTGGCATTCTGCCCTTGCTAGTGGTTCCAGCTTTCAGCATCTTCTGGACTGGCCTCCAAGTTTCTGTGCTTCCTCTGAACTGGTAAAACTCAGGTGCAGGATACTTCCAGATTAAATTTCCTCTATTTTGGTATAGGGAAAGGAAAAGAAAGTTAGATCTCTGGAATGCGCCCTCATTAAAAGGAGGCTGGTAACTGGCTGGCTGCACGGCCAGAGCCCATCTCAGCTCATACATTTGTAACCAAAACACCTCGACTTTCCAGAAGTCTCTAAATTGATTGCTTTTGGTCGGAACAGTACACAGACATTATAAAACCTGCAATTACTTTTACTGTAGGGCTATAAAATATAGATCTGTTAAAGTCTGGGTGCAGAACATACGGGCGTCCTACAGTTCCGACCAGAGCAAATGAGAGTCTATTATGGATGATGAAACAAGGTACTAGAAAATCCATTAGAGCTATTTGTTCCCACTTGCAATGATAGTCCCTGAAACCACATTAATTCAAAGCATCTCTGAGACTTCATTACAAATTTCTTATATCAATACCTCATATATTATATGCTGATATAAATAATAGCGTAACAAAATCAGGGAGAATAAATTACACTGCACTGTATGATTTAGGGATTTGTGATCAATTATTTAGCATTTATATCAGAGAAGCACTTAAAGTTTTCCATTGGGATGGGACCCTGTAGTGCTAGGGACCATGTACATATTGAGTGAACAAAAATCGGTGGCCTGAAGCGCTTTGACCATCTAAATTGGGTTAAGGACATATGAGTGTAAAATGAGAGAGTAAAAATGATTAAACACCTCTGTAGATACTGCCACTCTGGGACTGCAGCTATACTCATATCCAGTAAGAGAACGGAAAGAAACATTTGCTTTTGAACTCTAGGAAACAACAAAAAAGAGACTGACAGAAACCTGTGGTCACTGTGTGTAACACAGCTCTTTCCAAAAAAACCCCTCCTTTTCTCATATGCCGTCTACAGAAACAAGACTGGTTGGTGTCTCTTCTGGAAATCACAAGGTTGGCCAAGACTGGTTTGCAAAGAGAAGCAAGAATAGCAAGTTTTTGTGGTAATAAATGGAACAAGATTGTCGTCATCCTTTAGACAAGAGTCTGGAGGGAAATCTAGCCTTGTTCTTCCTGATCCATCAGGAGGTTTGTATTTGAGTTTGCGGGCTCTATGAGCTCCAAATATAAAAAGGAGATATGAATCAAACATGCCAGTAAAGCTCAGTGAAAGTAATATAAACCCAAAACAATGATTTCCCCCCACACACAGAGCTCTGTTTGCAGTATGTAATTATCATGAGCTGGTTGGCAGTCCTGCAATAACTAGCACAACAGCATGACTTAGGAATGTATCAACAATCTTAGTTTACAATTTCTTTGTTTTTGTTGGTTTATGCTAACCTCATCATACTTAAATAATGGTATGCATCTTTGTGAAAAATGTTCAAAATGAAAAAGCTCACCTCAAAATAAAATATAGTGGTTCCCTCAATTTTTAGCATAAGTAATACATAATTTACAATTTAGAAATCTAAGATTCATACAACCCCAGATTATAAGAACTATGACTTGTTGACGTAGATGAGCAGATATATCTATATTAGAAGTCATTGGTTTCAAACAATAAATCTGAAACCCAAACTTGTAAAATGCTACATCTGCAGGGACTGCCTGTGTGGGTGCAGTTCAGATAATGAGGGCAGAGACTCTGAGTACCTAAAGGATGTGAAAATACAGTTTTTACTGAAGGTAAAACAAATCTCAGCCTATTCATTCAATGTATTCACCTCCATGCATTTGTGCCTGTGAAACAGATGTGTCAGGGAAACATATTCCTGTCCTGAAGGATGATACTGCTTTAACAAAGACAGATTTTTCAAGAGTTTTCTTTCAGGATGCATGTGGGGGAGAATGCAGTTATGCTCTAGTCTTTTGTGGGCCTCAAATGGCAGAGTACTCTTTGTCTCCATCTCCCCCCAGGGCAATAGCTCTAGAGCCCTTCCCCAGCTCTGGGCAAGCTGGAGTTGTCGTCCTTGCAGCACATCTGGCTGGATAAGAGCAAAGTCTTAATACAAGCAGCAATGCTTGCTCCTGACCCAGGTCCACATCCACAGGTCCTATCAGCCACATGGCTTGGTTGGCCCCAAGACAAGCTGCAGCATCTGACTCTCTACCCTTCTTTGCAGCTGAAAGCCTAGATTTGTTGTATCATCTTCATTGTTTAAAAAGGAGGAGCAGACGTGAGTATCTTAACCAAACAGGGCCTTTAGGGCAGATGTTATTCCTATTTTGATCCTTAATCAGTCCAATCTTGGAGAGGGGCTAAATATAGTCTATAGACAGACTACATTTATTGCATTCCATTATATTGAATGTATTCCATTATTGGCAATACATGGAAAACAGGGGACCCTACAAACAGGTGTCACAGCATTATGCCAGTATTGCTCCTTTTTCTCTCCCACTTCACCATGCAGTGGTACCAGAAAGGTGGATTTATCCATTTACCAAAAGGCTACAGATTAAATAAACACACAGCCTCCTTGCTCCCACCAGCCTGTAACAACTGGCTGTCTGAATTGCTTGCCAGAACGCCATATAGCAAAGCCAAAAGGCAGGAAAGCTTCCTGTCCTCACAACCTTGGCATGGTTTAACCAATGTCTGTACTCCTTGCTCCCACCAGCCTGTGACAACTGGCTGTCTGAATTGCTTGCCAGAATGCCATATAGCAAAGCCAAAAGGCAGGAAAGATTCGTGTCCTACCACAACCTTGGCATGGTTTAACCAATGTCTGTGTCTCTAGTACGCCCATTTGAGGTTTAGCCAAAACTCCTGAGAACATCATTGAACATGGTATACGTGCATCTGTGTATATATGTATGTGTACATAACTATTAAAAAAAAAGCTGAAAGTCCCCTTCAACTTCTGTTCCTGGTAAGTGGAGTATTTCCATTGGGTTTAACAGGAGAGTAGAATCAAGTCTCAGCTGAGGAAAATGCTTCCATCTGAGCTTTGAGGAGATGACTTGTCCTAGAGACTTCAATCAGACATGTCAGCAAAAGCTTTGCTGACTAAGGACTTCCATAGCTCAGCTGGTGTGGAGGGCAGCATCCAAGCTGGATGCTATACGATGCTGACCTCTCTTGAGAACCCCGTGCAGCAGCCAACCATCTGCAAAACATGCAGAGTAATCATAATAATTCCCTTGGCAGCCCCTTACAAAAAGGAAAGGGAAAGAAAGAGCAGAAAGAATAAAGAAATTTATTTTAGTTAACATTGAAACACTCCTGTGATTATTGCCTTCACATTTTTTAGTTTGGGGCTATAAATTAGAAAATTTCTACTATCAACACCAAATGTAACAAGGTCCTCAGGGCTAATGAGTGGAAAGAGGGGAAAAAGAAAACCTGTTATACTAGTTTTGTATTGTCACTCATCAACAAAGGTAAATCTTGGTCATTAAGAGAAAGCATGTTTTAGGGGTAGTTAACATTATTTACTAGTTGCCACAAATAGCTTTTATATCTTATTGTAGGGATGGTCAACCTCCCTGATCCCAGGAGTGATATACCAAAATCTTCATATGCTCGACAGCCTGTTATCCCAGAATTTATATGAATCCCCTGATCAGGGAAGGTACAAATATTAGGTTTGTGTCTGTCTTCTTTCCAGTTTGCTTTACTAAAGCTTTTTTTACTTGGTTTCTATGGGGAAAGAGGAAGGGAAAGAAGGTTGTGTTGGTTTGGTCTTTTTTCTTTCTGAGGCACAGATATATGTGATACACTGATATTGCTATACCTGATGTTCTGAACTTGTTAACTCCTCTGGAAGCACTGCTAATGACAGTTGTTGTTTTGCTGAATGGCTGTCTCTGGTTAGTGACTCTTGAGTAATGAGCAGCATGATCAGGCCAAAACTGTTTTACGTGGAAGGCCTGTTTACGCAGGAGAGATCAGAGGGTGATGGTGACCCCATACAGAGATGAGCCTCTGAGAGTCTGTGAAGCTGACTTTAAAGTAAAGGCATGCTTTAGCAGGTTCAGTTCTGAAATGTGTTGCATGTACAAATGGAGGAACAGAAAGTGCAATGAGAGTATTTTCCACATTCCACGTGTAACAAGCTCCACTTTATGAGCCCTCTAGTGGTGCTCTCCCTGCCCAGAGGACCTCCAGGAGCCAGCCAGAGCCACGTAGACCTTTTGCCCATCATGTTAGTACCAACACTGCTCTTCAGGGTTCAGTATGCACATCTCCTTATATCAGATTACTCTTAAAACCACAGCAATGAGAACTTTATTTCTGCCTACCCATGATAAAACGTTCTTCAAAACAGAAGGGGGATCTTGCTGAAAACTGTTTAACTCTTTAGTCCTCCCTGTACAAGTTTAGTTTGTCTGCAAGAGATGCCTGACCCTCAGTGGATGTCCTGGAGCTCCTCAGGTCCCATCTTGCAGCTGTTGCCATGCTCCCATAGCATCGTTCAAACCTGTAGGTGCACATGCTGTACTTCTGCAGAGATTACACCGTTTTGAGCCCCTGTACTGCTGTCTCTGTGGAGTGGAAGCTGTGCCTGCCTGCCTTGTGTGTGGTGCTGCTGCTGGCCACCTCATGAGCTGGGGCCGTGTGAGGGCTCTGCTGTCACACAGGTGTGTGGCTCCTACAACCTGGGCAGCCATGGTGGACAATTAAGGCAACATCATGCCTGCCATGGCAGCTACAGGTCTGGTTTTCAGCATGCCATGCTATCTGGGGTTTGCCAAAGCAGCACAGTAAGGATATAGCACTGCATGTAAGAATTCACTGCAGAGGAATAATTTGTCTGGAAAATCCTAAACTCACTTCTAAAAGAGCTCAGCTATGGGATTTTTGCGCAGTGAAAAGCATCACTCTGCTTTTATTTCAAATACAGTTTGGAGTGCTCCTTTATTTTTTAGAATTGACTCATAAAGACTACAGGAGGGCACCAATTAGTGAAATAAACCACTAATCCTCGGTGCAGTGCCTGCTATAGGACTGCTGTTTAACAGCCTTCTTGCTAATCAATTCTCTTCAGTCAGCTAAATGCCATAGATGCTATGTAAATAAATGCAAGTTTAAGAGTGTTCTTCAGTGAGTGGTTAAAGCAATGTTCCTTCTACTCCACCATAAAATCAGCATGCATGCTAACAGGTATCTACTCCACCTTGTACAAATGACTTTTCTTGATTGCTGCAGCTTGAGAGAAACAGAAGCAGGGAATAACAATAAACTGCCTGTTCTTCTTGGGCAACATTTTAAAAATTTAATACCTCAATGGCAACCAAGATGTAGAACAAAGATGCATATTTTAGAGTCAAAATAATGTCCACAGTTCAAGTTGTTATTTTACTTCTGTTGTAAATTTGAAGCCAGACTGACATCCTTCATCTTTCTGGATAAAAGGGTTGCTCCTCATAGCCTTCTTCATGTGCAACATTCACCCAGAGAAGACTTTTTCCCTTACAAGTTGATATAATACTGAAATACATAATAAGTGTAGTTTGAAATAGGGCAGTGTGCAGAATCCTTTCAAAGAAAAATTATACCCAGCTCCATCAAGGATGATGGCAAAAACCACATTGCCTTTAATGAAACCAGAAATTCACCTTTACTGCTTGGTGTGTTAGTGAGCAACACCTTTTAACTAACAAAACTTCTTTTCCTAAGCAGGGTCAAAGAGAGCTGGATAACAGTCTGTATTTGTCATTTCTCTTCTGTGCTGTCCTGAGGCAAGAGCAGTGATGGTCAGGAAGGGATAATCAAACACTTCATAGTTTCAGTACTACATCCCAGTATGCTTTAACACAGAGATCAGTGTATTGTTGCCAGGAGAAAATGAAGACACAAGGAGATGAAATTACTTGCCCTGAATTATCCAGCAGATCTTTAAATAAAGCACAGGTCTTGTGTGTTCTTGGCATTGAACAGACATTTAAAACAAAAGAAATAAGATGATGCTATGTCCTGCAAGTTTCACTGAGTTGCTCACATAACATTCTCAATCTGTCTTCATACTAATGTTGGGTAATAAATCTTTAATAAATAAAACACTTTGAGTGTTAAGGGCAAGTGTAGAGTCTGGCATCTGGGAAAGAAAAACCCCATGTACCAGTATAGGTTGGGGACAGACCTGTTGGAAAGCAGTGTAAGGGAAGTGGACCTAGGGGTCCTGATCAACAGAAGGATCACAGAATCACAGAATGGTCGGGGTTGG
>NW_010313540.1:0-307 GCF_000700745.2 Antrostomus carolinensis
CTACCTCCCACTGCCAACACCAACACCACCAGTGAAGCAGCACACCGTGGCCAAGCCCTCCCTCAGTAGCCCCAAGATCAGGCAGGGGTCCCAGCAGCTGCCCCCCCCTGCCCACAGACACCTTTCCAAACCCCTTGGAGCACCCACAGCCACCCCTAGCTGTATATTGCAGAGCATCCCTGGGGGGCCAGTCCAAACCAGTCCCCCCCCAGACCCACAATGGTCCCAGGACAAGCCTTCTGCAAACACCTCAGGCTGTTGCAAAGCAGCAAATAAAGACGTGGTGGTGGTTTTCTACATGGTGGTG
>NW_010313540.1:328-2951 GCF_000700745.2 Antrostomus carolinensis
GTGGTGGTTTTCTCTGTGGCCCATGTGTGTTCCTGCCTCGCGCCAACTGTCACCTCATCATGACAGCTGGAAAGACGGCACCAGCCATCATGACAGGAGCCATCCAACACCCCTTGGGGCATCTCAGCTATGGGGAAGATGGGCCAAATCCAGCCCCAGGTCATTCCATGAATGGTAGGACACAGACAGGGTCAGAAGGCTCCACAGGTCTTTTTGCTCCAAGTATTTGGCTTCCCCTTCTGCTTGAGACCATCCAAACCCTGTCCCAGGGAGGAGTTTCAAGGGGTACCGGGTGGGGGGACACAGTGCATCCCTGCACATCAAGGCACTCCCAGCTCATCCTCCCTCCCTGCCACACCAACCATCAACAAAAAAACCAGAACCTCCTAAAAGTGCCACATCCCCACCCCAGAGAAGGGAGAAGAGGCCTTGTGCATCTTATTAAATACAGGTAGAAATTTATTAAGGGGGGAAAAAAACCCACAGCTTTTAAAAATGTATCAAAAAGATAAACGAGGTGAAGTGTCTGTTTTTGGCTGGAGCAGCAACCAGAGGGACAGAGCGATGCTGAAAACTGGCCTGTGGTGGAGGGAGGGATGCAGGGGGGGACTCAGGTGCCATAATGCTCCTGGGCTCACCCAGAGAGATTATGGATAGAGGGAGCTGAGCTCCCAGCCCTCGAATACTCATCCCAGTACATCCCGGCCTGGGGATTCCCACCTTCCCCCATTTAACAGCACTGAGACTCACCAGCACCAAAGCAACACACACCAGGAGAGAGACAGCCCAGCACCAGCCCAGAGGAACCATCCGGACCCCAGGAAGAACCTGCCTTTGTGACACAGTGGGTGGGAATGAGGAGGAGATGCTGGGGAGCAGCAGCCCAGGGCTGGGGGCAGGTGGGGACATGCAGCCTTGGGCAGGGAAGGGGGAAGGTGACAGCCCCCATCCTGCACTTCTCCATCTGTCCAGCACCACTAGACACAGCGACGGTTACCTGGGTCCCTATGCTTTGAAAATGGTTAAGAAATAAGAGCAGGGACTCCAGGTAGAAGTGAAAGGTGGGAGCACCGATGGCTTCCCAAGGGGTCTGTGGGCATCAGGAGCAGCCACACAAGCCCACCCGAGCTGTTTGTCTCCATGCCTCCCTCCCAGCATGGCACTACAAAGGCGGTACATGCCACTTCTCTGTGGCACATACTGGGGGGATGGTGAAAAAGGGAATTTCACTGAAATAAGGTGAAAAGAAGTGCCCTCCACCCTGAGTCCTGCCTCTCCATCCCCTGAGAAGGCCAGGTGGGGAAGCACAAACTTCCTTCCACAGCCTCAGGAGAGTGTCAGATGTGAGAGTGGGACTGAAAAATACCTTCAAAGCTCAGCTCTGAACACCTCAGAGCCCCGGGGAGCCCAAAGCAGGCAAAGCCCCCAGGCTAAAGAGCTGCAGATAAAAAAACGTGCCCCTGCAAAAGAGGGGGTTGTGTTCACAGTATGAGCTGCAGCACCCGGGGGGCACTGAGGTGGGATGGGGCCCCGGGTGGGCAGGGGCACAGGCAGGCAGGAGAGCTCGGCAGCTTCAGCCCTGGGGCTGGGAGCCAAGCTTGGCCATGGACAACCCCAAAACCATGCTTCACTCAGCCCTTTTCCCCACACAGGTACCAGCTGGGGTCCCGAGTTGGTCCCCAAACCAGTTATGGCTTTTCAGCACCAGGAGGGAGCCCCAAAGGGGTGCAATGCAAGGTGGTCCCAGCCCCACTTCCCATCGCATCCCCAGTGTCTAACTTTGGGAGCCCAAACCTGCCAACCCTGGGGATGAAGCTGTGCCAGGGGTCTACCCCATCCCAGAGCAGCCACCATCTCCTACAGGCTGGTGAAGACCCACCCCATGGAAAGCATCACCAGCACCTCTCCCAGCCCTGTCCCCACCGGCGGGGTCAGTGCAGGACCTGCTCCAGGTCGTACTTCTCACAGAACTTGCTGGTGAAGGGCAGGCAGGTGAGATACTCCACCCAGCGCCAGTTCACGGGGTAGACATAGAGCCAGATGACCAGCGAAGCGAAGAGCCCCACGAAGACCAGCAAGGAGACGATGATCATGGCTCGCTTGCGGTACTTGTCCACCGTGCCAAAGGTGATGTAGGGCAGGAAGGCAAAGGAGAGGAGGAGGCCGCTGAGGAAACCGAAGAGGTGAGCAATGTTATCAATCCATGGCAAGAGGCCGCAGACAAAGAGGAAGAGGACGATGCCAAAGAGGTTGAGGAAGGCTTTCCAGGGTTTCTCCAGCACTTGCCAGCTCTGGAAGAGCTCCACAAAGAGGCAAGCCAAACTGGGCCCCGGCAGGGCCCACCTGCAGGGATGGAGGAAGTCACGGTCAGACCCTGCTGTGCAGGTCACCTTGGATATGTCCCTGTGTCCCCAGGGACCGTCTCCTCCCCTTGCAAAATGCATTTGGCTCCTGCACCCCTCCAAGGGCTGCGCTGCCACGGGGCGGCCCCGCTCACATGGGCACAGGGGGGGAGCCCTGGCACGGGAGGAAGAGGGGAGCACACCGGCACCGTTTTGGCAGAGCTGGTGTTTTTGGTGACTCAGCAGCCAGGCAGCATCACCCCCTCCCAGGCCACAGCCCC
>NW_010313541.1:0-9702 GCF_000700745.2 Antrostomus carolinensis
TGATCAGTTGACGCGCTGGCGCTTGGTCCCCCCAGAAGGCGCCGAGGAGCTCCAAGGTGAGTCCCCACGCGGCTGTGGAAATGTCTGCCACGCTCAGGCCTCACATCCAGGAACAACGTCCTCGGGTCTCAGCTCCTGCTCCAACAGGGGATGGGCTTGAAGGTTTTTTTGGTGTTCTCCATCAGGACGAGGTCATATCTGCACAGCTGTGGTCTGTGTAAAAACAGTCAATGCAAGCCAAACCTGAAAAATGGCCCTTTCCTGTGTCATCCCCCAGTCAGGTCTCCCAGGGTGCTGGAGGCTTACGTAAAATCAGTCACATTTTCAAGGCAACTGGCTTGAATTCCTCCTAAAGTGAGGTGAACTTCACGTGTTACCAAGGTCAGGGATGCTTTGAGCATATTGTCATTCTATGTTATCTTTTATACCTTGAGCATATCTTCATTCTAATCTATATTATCTTTTGCTTTGCTGTGTGGAAAAACAAAACAGCAAGCAACTAGATGTACTGGAGGCAGAGTGTAGGATTCCCTTTAAGCCAGTCCATGCCTGTGTGTCCACCGAAAGGGATGATCCCTCCAGCTCACCTGTGTGTTCCTGCTCCTTCCTTGGTGTCACTGTCAGGGATTGTGCCTCCACGCTGAGCTGGGCCCAGGCATTGATCTAGCTTAGAGCTAGCCCAGCCAAAAAACAGAGGAAATACTTAAGCTTTCACCTCAGGCCAGACAAGCATTAGCCGTGGAACAAGGAAGGAGAGAGGGCAGGACATCCCTCTCTGTAGCAGTGCCAGATCTCTTAATGGTGTTAACATAGTCATGACACCACTCCTAGCCTGAAGCAGCCCCTCTGAGGGGAGAGTGCACAGCCTCTGATTAAATGTTTGGGCATTTGCATCAACTTTTTAAAAGGCTGAATGTGGATCTGGGGTTGGAAGTGACTGTGGAGATGTAGGACAGGAGAAAGGAAGTATCAGCAAGGGGGAGCTGCAGAAGGACTTTGCTTATTAGACGTGCAATATTTTTCCTTATTCCAGGGCTAAGATGAGGGTAGCAGGCCTTCATGAGCTGTGAAGAAACATAATCTGCAGCTCTGTCCTCTTTTTGCTTCACCCTTCTCACTCTGTGATATGCAATCCTTGTTTTAACCCAAATTTAAAGTATGGCTTGATGTCCACACAGCGTCCTTGCACACAAGGTCAGACTAAGAGATTCTGTACTCGCTGAGCTCAGGCAAGCTTCCTAGAAGACAGGGAAGCTTAAGGGTAGGACTGCAGAGCAGACAGAGGTTAACAAGGTGACTGAAGTGGCTGTAGAAATCTCATTAGGAAATTACCTGGCAGGTACCTCATGATATTGTGGGCAGTAGTCAGTGCTTTAGGGCATAGCAGCCAGCAGCTCCCAGTTACTGGAATTACAGGAGTAAATTAATCTCCCTGCTTGATTTGACATAGAAGTTGATTGGGATATAAAATGTGTATTCGGGGCTGGACATCTGTATTTCCCCAAAAGTTGCATTTACCTCCAGCCCGGAGTTCAGACCTGGGCAACTTCTCAAAGGTTATTTTCCTGACCAAAGATTAAAATGTCAGGCTATGTCAGAGTCAGACCCCTAATTACATGTTTTCAGTACAATAAAACAACCTCTGTGTTCGAGTAGATATTCAGCTATGGGATTTGTGTGCATATACTAAAGGTGGAATTTGTGCCCAACATATGACATTTAGAGAATTACTAAATGTCAAATAAATCTAATTGTTCTGGATGAACTCAGCCAGGCCAGGAATCTGGGAGATTCATTTACTTCTGTCCAGTCTGCCACAATAGAAATGGTTTGTAAACCTCTGCTTACCTTTCTGGATTTGTAAGCGACCGGAACCTCATTTGGAGAATCCTCAGTTTGAATTTTGGGCCAATGACAGATCCCGTGGAAAATGTCAAGGAAATTCTTTCTACATTTTCAAAGTCCTGGTCGAATCCAATTAGCAAAGTGATTTGATTGTACTGCTGAAACGCTGCAGCTTCTCTAAAGATAAAGCAGACGAGGTGTCAGAGAGTCACCAAGGGAATAGCACCATTTTTAATATATTCAGTGTAATATTAAAAACAGTGCTGGAGGAGGAGGACTGGATTTAGGATTAGTTTCTGATTTACAGGAGATGGGTATGGATTCAGATCTCCAAGTGCAACCTGCTCAGCCCCTTTTGCACTCTGTTATTTGGGGTGGGAATGGGGACACAGAGGCCTGATGCTGTTTGTTCTGACCCCAAACCAGAATCCTCGCTGTGATTCTGGTTTGAACACGAGTGGACTAGACCCCTACAATGTTGGTACCTGGCTGGCTGTGCAGACCTGAGCACCGAGTTGTCCGTGGAGTTTGCAGAATATGGTGCTCTATATAAAAATATGGTTGTAACAACATTGTATGGCTGAAGTAGCTCTTCAAATGGAAGACTTGGAGGTATTAATGCCCCTAACTAAATTTCTGTTAGTTTTCTTCTGGCAAATGCAGCAGAAGTGTCTGTGAAACAATGCAGCATTGCCCGGAATTAACAGAGAGTAATCCAGCTCCTCAGGAGAGTAAAGTAGCACAGGCTTAAAGACGTGAAGCCTTGCAGGGCTGGGGTTTGACCTTGGTCCTTTTTTGAGAGAATGGCCAGTTCCATTTTGAGATACTTGTGAAAACTGCACTGGTCTTGGTGCAAAAGCAGCAGAGCTGCTTGCGAGAATGCTGTGGCCACACTACACATTCTTTATGTAGCTGGTTGTATGGCTGTATTTTAAGATTTCCCTTACAAAGGCGAAGAGTGCAGATGTGGGTGAAGTGTATCCTGGTTGCAACACTCAGAACGACTGGCCTTGTTTAGAAGTTTTGGGAGGCCTGACAAACAGGACAAGTTTTAACCTGTCAGAGGTGTTTAGGACACGTGTGTGTGTAAGCATGGTGGGCTGTCAGGCGCTCGGCAGAGCGGGGCGCTCGGGTTGTGCAGCCCCAAGGAGCTGCTATGCAGATTGCTGCAGTGCAAGCAGGTACGGCTGAGAGAATACGCAGTTGGAAACACTTGGGAAAACTACCTGAGCAGGACTTGTTTGGCTGAAGTGTGTTTAGATCAATCAGGAATTTGCACATCCACATAGACACCAGTTGTTAATTTGACTCTCCAAGTGGAATGAATTGACTTGAATGTTATGTATTCAGGCCCAGGTTCATCCCAGCTGTCTTGGGCATTCAGAGCTGGAACCGAATATTCCCAGGAAAGGGAAGGAAAGAGGGGGAAACCTGTTTTCCCTTCTGCTTTAGTGAGTAGGAGTCTAGGACAGCCGTGCCACTGGCTGATTGTCCACTTCAGTCCTTAAGATGACTGAGAAGGGCCCAAACCAAAGGGCTGGGCTGTCAGCTGGTGTGTGCTGGGGGAGTCTGTGAAAATCGTGTAAGGCCAGGAAAGCCCTAAGGCACGTACGCTATCAAGTGTCAGCAGAGAAATTAGAGGAGGATATCTTGCCTCCTCCTGGATCCAGTTGTGCCAAGTGATTTGCTAACATTTACAGATCATCAGATTGGTAAGACTTACGGGTTAACTTTAGATTCTGCCTTCTTCCCAGTTTCATCAGCTAATACAATGCTGAAGATGCCTCTTCTGGTGTCTTTGTTCCATGTAATAATATCCACAAGGTAGTGATAAGCTGTGGTGAGAGAGAAAGCCAGCGTGGTTAGGCTGTGTGCGCTCGCTCTGCGTTCCAGCCCGGCTCTGCGGCTGCCTGGAAGCTGAGCTGCAGGTGGAGCACATCTTTCTCCTGTTTGCTCGTCTGACACAACCCATTCGATTCAACTCTAAAATTTATTTCTCCTTCCTGCTTGCCATCTTCCTTTGCAGAGATTTCTGATAGAAATAGTAAGAGATGTCTGGGAAGGCACTAGAGCCAGGGTTACACAAGTGGCATGGAAGATAATCTCTCTATCCAGTTTTCGGCACACCACCTTTCCCATTTCTTTTCAGATTGCCTTTTCTTTCCCCTGTGTGCCTCTAATCCCCTTCATTTCTGTTCTCAGCATCTTTCATTTGTCTTCTCTGTCATGGAGCAGAATCGTCTGCTCTTTACTCTGATCTGTAAGTCACTGAATTCACTTGCTGACCAGCACTGGAGCTCAGGCCATAATCCCTGCCCATGGCTTGGTATGTTGGTGATCATGAGGGTGAAACCTTTTTTTTTCACCGATTTTGCCCTTACCTGGGCCCTTTCCCTGTGCCTTTCACTTTTGTCCAGGGTAGCTTTTTTTACCTGTTCACCTCAGAGCATGTCTTTGTCTCTCATTGTTCCCACACACCTCTTAATTGCACAAGAGTGATGTCTTCTTTTGAAACCCAGTTTAGGAACTACCCTTTTATGGTTTATTTGCATGTTCTCAACAGATTTCCCATCACTGTAAGCAAGGTGAGCCTGTTCTTCCACATCTCTAGCGAGTAGTTGGCTTTCACAGCAGCAGGCAGGTTTGCAGATAAGGAATGTAATGGCAAGACTGCAGATGGACACAATTCTATGGCAGCCACTGGCTTTGTTTCTAAAATGCTGGCACTGATGCCAGTAACAACTAGCCATCTCTGCTCAGCTGTTGCTGGAGGAGGCAATACACAAAGAAAAATCATCATCGAAATCTTAGTCACTTACTGCAAAATGGCTCTTTGTCCCCTGTATCAAAAAACATACTTGTCACTGGATGGCTCTGTTGTGTTAAATGACTTTTCCACTTATGGGCATAATAACCTATAGATGGCAGTTTGAAAATGAAACAGAGGGTTACTGCACAGGTATATAAGCAACTAAATGGCTGAAACTAACAAAGCAAGTATTTAAGAAATAATATATTGCTTTCCAGCTGCAAGGAGTTACTGTAACACATGCTCCTGTACTCTGTAGACTTACACAAGGGCTTAATTTTACTTGTGTAACTAAAGTCAACTGGATGTCTAAATATGCCTTGTTACTGTTCAGCACTCATTTTAGGATGCATCTTTTTCCACATCTGGTATCCATGGTCAAGAAGGATTTCATTTTGCAGTGCAGAATGAAAAGCATCCTGTCAGCTTCGCAAGTTCACTTCTGGAAGTGTCAAAGCATCAGAATTTTGGCAATGGCAGCCTGAAGCTGGGCTGTCACATCCAGGCTGGGATATCTCTGTGGGTCAGTTACAAAAAAGCAGAATACCCTTTGTTCAGCCCTCTGCCATCCCTTTTAAAGTCCAGAGGGGTTTGTGGTGCTGAGAATTTCTTAGAAAGGATTCTGTTTTAGCAAGAACATCCATGCCCCTATCCCTCAAACTCCACAGCTAATGGACATTAATTCATTGTTTCTGTGACTTTAGTGTAAAGATCCCAAGGCTTGTTTTGGCTTTTCTAGTTCTGGATCTTTTACATGTGGGTTTCTGTTCTAGATCATGACATGATGTGACCATACAAAGAGCAGGGACATTTCTCAGGCCTCTCTTGCCTGCAGCAGAGGCATGCCCCTCTGCAGAAGTCAAGGAGAGACCATTTCCAAAACCTCAGTGGAAATAACTTAGCTGCTTTTGCAAAGCACTGTGTTGTGTTAGTCCTATATAGCAAAATATGTCATGTGCAAAGTTATGGTAATGACGGGCAGCTCTGTCAGACACGTGCAATCAGGATACATTTACATTCCCTGGATCCTTACCTAGGATGGGGCATGGCATGGGCCAGAAAGTTTCGCAGCTGGTACATTTGCCATTCCTGTAATTTCTGTAGGAGTCACATGGGTATGCAGTGATATTGCAGCTCTGTTTCAGGGATGACATGAACAGGAAAACAGACCTCTGGTGGTCGCATTTAAAGTACTGCAATCCTTAATCACACACAGGGAAGAAATATTTTGTTAGCAATCCTCATGCTGCAGGAAAACAGTATTAATGCCCTAGCCAAAAAGGACACACCAGTGGACAGTCACTGACCAGTCTGAACGTGACAGGTTGAACTGGGGAGTGCTGGGCTGTGGCAGAACAGTAAGTGGGCACTAGCTTCCCCTTGAAGTGCACTCAGCGCTGCCTGTGTCTGCTTTACTTTTCTTCTTGTCTTTTTTGGTTTTAGAAACATATTTATTTGTATTGTTACTGCAGTTCCAGAGGCTCCAGCTATGGATCCTACTCTGTATCAGTTGTTCTCGTCTCTCTGAGCTCAGGCCTGACAGCTGAATATTGCATTTTTTTGCACGTGGCTTTGTCACTTTGGTTTAAAAAACTCTTTAGAAAGACATAACGAATAAAATGAGTTGTTGCATGAGAAGCAAAATGAGTGAAGCCTCATTTCCTATGGACTTTTGTTGCAGGCTGGTTTCCTGTGTAGATTCTCTTGGGTCTGATAAGAGTTGAGCTCACATTACTGCCTTTCCTTCTGTAAGGTATCTTCTTCACTCAGTTCTGCTGCTGGGCTGGAAAGGAAAAAAGCTTTCTTGCATTCAAGACTAGGGCTGCCAGACTGCACTGTTGGTCACTGCCAAGAAAGGCGCATTGAATTTGATATAACAGCCTACCCCGGGTTCACCTTGAACCTGCTTTCTTAACAGGTTCTTGCCGTTGCTAGTCCTGGGGTTTTGTGTGTGTTCTAAGTACGTAAAAAAAAATAATCCTACAGGTTTTCTAACCGTAGTGACAAAGTGAAGACACAAATCTACCTGATTTGCCGGGAAAATTAATTCCATTTGCATTTGTGACAGAGAACAGAAAGATCATCCCTGGATCATATGTCTGCCTGGTGCACATCAGCTAAACTCCTGTTACGTCAGTGTGCCACATCAGTGCTGGGAAGAGATTGCTTTCATGGCTTTCCCAGAATGTGGTTTTCATATATTTTCTAAGCAGTGATGATGTTTCTCTGGCCTTCTCCTCTTTTTTTATTGGAACATTTTGTCGGTGTTTGTGCAGTTCAAGGCAGAATTCATTACCAGAAAATATTGTCAGCGGACAGCCAGGCTGGTCGGTCCCGCCGTTGGGGTAGAAGTCTATATGGCCTAGTGCTTCTCTGTAACCTAGTCCTGACAG
This sequence comes from Antrostomus carolinensis, assembly GCF_000700745.2. Taxonomy (NCBI): domain Eukaryota; kingdom Metazoa; phylum Chordata; class Aves; order Caprimulgiformes; family Caprimulgidae; genus Antrostomus; species Antrostomus carolinensis. Next base: position 7,048 of record NW_010313541.1, read on the forward strand.
AAGAAAATACCAGGGGTGAGGGAATAGTAAATCATAAAACACAGAAGAAGGAAACACAGGAAACTAACTGGAAAAAATAATAGTTGTTTAGCTCTAGGATGCCTGCCTGTGCAGGAATATTAACGTCATTCATGTATTTAGGCAGCGGGCCAAATGGTTGTGACCCAGCTGTGTCGGTTTAGCAGTAGTATCAAGTACCTAAAAGAAGGCTGTGCATGCAACAGCACAAAATTTGGCGTTTTGTTTCACTGCCTGTGAGAAAGGAAAGGGATGTGAAACATTGGGTACTGCTATGCTGCTGGAGACCAAATTCTTGGAAGGGGTGGGAGGAGAGGAGAGGCAGCAATGAGGTGGAAAAGCCAAGTGCTGGGGTAGGATGGCAGCAGAGGGGCTTACATCGCACCGCTGGCCTGTCTGGTGGGTGGGAAGATGTGCCGTGCCCTGGCTGGGAAAGGAGAGGGCTGAGGGAAAGGCCAGATTTGCCGCAGAGGAAGGTTTAGCTCATGGGAGGTGGGACGAAGACTGGAAGCATCATGCAGGGAGGCATGGGGCGGGGGATAACGGATCTGAGCTGTGTGACTAGCCCTTGGGACGCTGCGTGCTTGGCAGCAGCCTGACCCCGCAGTGCAGCGTCAGTGTGGAACTGCTCCAGCAGGACTGTGTGCTGCGGTAGCAACAGGGCACTCCTGCACCACTGCCTGAATCCTCGTACTTCATGGGCCACGGGGCTGTAACTGCTATAAAACAGCAGCATATTTTGAAATGCAAATAAACCAGCAGCTCCCAAGGGAGTGCTGAGCACAGTATGGGCAACACAGGACCACGGAGCCCTTCAAAGCACCAGTGAAAGAGACTGCTGTCCTCCTGGGCCACAGGAGCAAGGATCCCCCAGCACTGCTACCTGCCAGAGCCCCTGCTTTCCTGTGCTCCCCATCAGTCTCCAGGTTTCCTTGCAATGGTAAAGAGGAGAAATGTCACATACCATCAGTGTCCGAGTGAATGACGTCAACGAACTGTGCGTCTGTAGGATCCAGCCTCTCACTGGGCGGCTTTCCTCTGTACAAGGGACCTGCTGGGTCAAGGCCTGCAACGCGCGTGGTGTCACTTCAGTGGTGTGCAGCTCATGCTGCTCACAGCTGTCCTCCAAGCAAAGGGACTGACAGGAGGAAGGGCTCACCTGTGATTCTTCCGAGTCTACCATCAAACATCTGTCCCACAAAACCAGAGATGTGGGCTCCCAGGCTCACTCCTATCATGTGCAAGGAGTCAAGTGATGCTCCATCAATCTGAGATTCAAAAGCACTCATGGTCACAGATTTTAGGCAAGTGAAAGGCATAAAAAGTATCAAGAGGAGGAATGTAAACACATCTCTCTACTTTCTCCCCATTTTCCCTTGGTGTGTTCTACTCTGTGTAAATATTCCCCACAGGACAACCAGCACTCATGCTGAAGGCCCATGTCTGAGAGAGCTGCTGTGAGAACAGTTCAGGCAATGGTTGTATTTTCCTGGGGCACTGACTACAGGTGTATACTCTGCAGTGAGTACAGCTGCAGTGGCCCACATGGTGGTTCCTGCAAGGCATTAGCAGACACAAGGATCCTAAAGATCCAGTGTCATTGCTGACTGTGCCTGTGCAACAGCTTCGGGGAGCTATGAACTGGAGCCCATCCCCATAGGCTGACTTTTGGACATCCAGAAAGTGGAAATAGTATCAGAAAACGTATCTGTAGAATTTTGTATCCAGAAATTTAGAGACTTGGAGCGTAAACTGAATATTGCAACAAAACAGCATTGTACCAAGTCCAACGGTAGAATTTGGCAGTGCAGTATAGCTGCGCTTCCAAAAATGAATGCATTCCTTTTTTTTCCCTGGAGTTTCTTTTTCCAGACATCCTGCTGTGTTTAAGCAGCTCCTTTGTGCCTGTTCCTAACTGTGCATTAATAACTACATCATAGTGTGAACCTTCAACTTACCAACATTTCATCAATGAGTTTCTTCAGAATCTCAGCAACTTTCTTGCAGTTTCTGGAAGCATTACTGTAGATGAGAGTTGTTGCCCCCTGGTTCCAGTCCACGAGGATGACATTCATGTCTTCTACAGAAAGCAGAAGATGTACCAAGTCAGGGATCCAGACTGGGGTAGAGCCTGTGAGTCGGTATCCATGGATGATGAAGGTAGTTTTCTTGGTCACATCTAGATACTTGGAGGCTGCTGAATGGATCTCTTCAGCACAGTTTGGGTTCTGTCTGGTGTAGAGCAGCAGCTTCACTTTCAGGTCTGTCCCTATCAAAGCATTGCCGATGCTGAGAGCTGTGAACTCAGGGCATGTCTCCCCGGGATCTGAAGAGAGCACAGTGTGGCAGTCCCCAGGTTAGCACCAACGCATTTGCTTTGACCTTTTCTTACCTGTCCGCCCTGCACAGGAACGTATGTCGTGAGCTGTCTGAACCGGGGCTGCTCCTTTCCTCTCCATCATGTTCATGACTGGAGTTACCCTGAAACTTTGGTTTTCTTGCCATTTGGAACAAAGAGAGCAAGTGTACTTTCTTGGAGCAGCATTCCCTGAAACACCACAAGTGTGAGGAAGGGATGTTAGACTGACAACTGGGACAAACTGTATTGGTTTGAGAGCACACCCAGATGCTCTGGAC
>NW_010313541.1:9740-12908 GCF_000700745.2 Antrostomus carolinensis
GACAAGCTGCAGAGGATCCTGCTGTTGTGAGGGGCAGCTCAATGCTTCATTTGTATTTGCAGATGCAGCCTGCTGTTCCAGACTGCGAAATGGGACACCCTTTGACTGCGTGAGATGTTACTGATACTGCTTTATACACAGCTGAAGAGTAACTGAATTTTATGTGAGTGCTGTTTTATGGGATGGTCTCTGCCATGTGAAAGCCTGTCTTTGTTCCTTGCTTTTCCAGCAGAACACCAGCTGAGCTTTCAGAGTCCAATACCATTTCCAACAGGGCACTGGTGGGGAATGAAGTAACTGCCTCCAGCCAGCCACTGCTTATGAAACCCCTCCCAGGCTTTGTAGCCTCTTCCCATCTCACAATCCTTTTCCCCAAATCCCCTTAATCTTATTGAAGAACCTTGTGGGAGAGAGTGTCTCTCTCACACACATGTCTCAGGCTGCAGTAATTGTTCAGGCTGTGATTGCTAGAGAAATCTTCCTGATCTTTGCTGCTTAAAGGCCTGTGCAGTAAGTAGAAGGGTTTTGAAAACCTGCAGCTGTAAGCTAATTGTGCTCTAGCAAATCTCCCATACTCTGTGCATTTTAATTTCTAAATGAAGAAACTCTAGGTTTCTACGAGCAGCTTTCCCTTTTGTCCTCCTGTGGAAATCAGCAGCCTGAGTGATATAAATGCTATGTGCCCAGCACATAAAATAACCTGCTCAGTTGTCATAGTTCTGCTAATTACTTTGTAGGAGCTCCAGGAGCTCCAGAAATAAAAGTTAATAGGCTAAAAGGATGTTGCAGTTAAGTCCAACTGGATATTTTAAATTGCTACCATAAATTCAGAAATAAATTTTAGTATTTGAAATCCCTGGAGTCCTTTCTGTATAGAGCCTCAGGTAAAATACAAATAGCGGAACAGGAGCGGTGGAAAATGAGGCCTCAGCCAGGCCCAGCAAGCGTCAGGTGAGGTCAAGGGCCTTTGAATTGAAGGTGTTCTGCCTCTGTGATGCTTCAGCGAGGGCTCCCAGGGCAGTGTGACTCTGGGCCCTGCTTACAAGAGTAAAGGTGACCTGGGTGGCTGTCTCCTGACCAGCTTGCTCTTACCACGTTGTTACAGTGCCAAGATGCTCCAGAGAAACAGCAGCAAGAGTTCTCCTGTGACACTGCTTACGTGGAGATCTCCAAGTAACTAACAGGGAAAAGTTACCATTTTTTTCTGATGTACACCAGCATACACGGTGATACTTAATGACTGTCCTCTAGGTACTACTGCAGCATAAAAAAAAGACAATTCTATTTATTTTTGACTAATAACTAGAAATTGTTTCAGTTATTGTATAGTATTATTATATAGCACTGTTAATCACCTTTACTGCCACTGAAGCTGTAATAATACAGGCAGGGATGCCAGGCAAGGATTACTTCTATATGGTGCAAGACTGTATTGATTGCTTAATCTGTTTCTATATCTCCTGTATTGTGCTGAGACTTGCCCAGAGGAGCGCTATGTTTGTCACCAGAACAGGCCAAACCTTCTGGTAGAGATTTTAAAGAGCTGGTTGGCATTTGCTAATACCTAACACAGGAACTGTTTAAAAAGCTTTGTGATATCTGTACCAAGTCTGTTAGATTTGTTCTATTTTGATTTAACAAAATCAGATCAGTGGTAATAGTGAGGGGGAAACCAGCCAGCTTCTCTTCTGGCAGGCTGGTGCATATCCCAGACTCATCCACCATGTGTTACAAGAGCTGACACATCAGGACAGCCAGTTGTCCTGGCTTTGCTCTTCATTCTGATAAGTACAATGAACCCTACCCAAATGGCTGGAATTGTTTTTGAAACACCAAGGTGATTTCTCTGATGGGGCAAGAGGCTTATTGAGGTTAACTCTGCAAGCAAATAAGTGAGGTGGAGGCTCACACCCTGGCTCTGTGCTTAACCCATGTCCAACTTCCCTCCAGGAAAGGTGACAATTAACCCAGTGTCCCATGAGCTTGCTCCCAGTCCTGTCTTGACCATTACCTTGCTGAACAGCCTCAGGCAATTAACTTTTCTCTCTCTGCTCGTTTTTCTGCTGTGTAAAATAGGATGGCAACCAGCAGTATCCTGGGCAAGGTGCTCTGACATCTCAACACCTGCCGCAGGGGCACACCAATCTGCTAAACCCATGTTCCTACTTGGGAGCTGGACATCTTTTGTCTCGAGCTTGAGATCAGCCTCTGAGGTGCTGTTGCAGCAAGAGGGGCACCTTCAGAACAACTTGGTGTTGAAGTAACATATGTGTATGTGTGTGTATATAAAGATATATATACACACACACATATATATTCTGAAGTTATATACTCCCAGGTGGGAGTATTGCAGTCATGTGAATAGTCCCGGGCAGACTCTGTGGTATTTACAGTTGCAGTCAGTGTCACTTAAAGGCCTGCATTCCCTTGGTCTCTCTCATTGCTTTCTTGGAGATGGTGATGGGAGACTTTTTTTTCCTTCTGTCCTGGATGTTCCTCCTATGGACAGGCGGGGTTTGCAATAGTGGTGTTTTGGGGCTGTGATCTTGAGGCTGTCTGCAGGAATAGAATAGCAGCTGAATATAAAATATCTCCACCAGTCTGTCCTCTCGCAAAGTGAAGTTGCAAGAGATTTTCACTTCAGTGGGTCAGTGGTCACTTGGTCAGATTTGTAGTTGTCCTGGCTGTGGTCCTCAGGAGACTGTATTGCCATGCAGAGCTGCAAAGGGGGCTGCTCACCCTGTCAACACCTTGTGTGGACCTCAGGTAAGCATCTTGCTTCTTCTGTGTCTGTCTGCAGTTTCACTGACACTGAAAACAGTCACTTTGCCTGGGCTTTTTACGGTGTGTTTCAACAGACTAGTCTTAACATATCAAAAATGAGTCTTCAGCTTTAAGCAAACTTCACTTCCACAGAGCAAATCTCAGTAGCATTAGTGAAGAATTCCATCACTTCTTCCACAGAGTGTGACCTCTACCTCTTAAAATGGGCTTCAGTATCTCATTGGGTTTCCGTGGTCCCTTTTCGCACAGTTCTCTTTTTCCACTTCTTCTGACTACATTTCCTACAGCATATTTAATGAACTAAGCAAAATGCAACCCCAAGATTACTGCAGAGAACCTGATGAAATACAAGTTAGTATTTGTAAGAATACTGTGGGGGTTTTT
>NW_010313541.1:12945-19024 GCF_000700745.2 Antrostomus carolinensis
GCTCCCCTGTGTATGTTAACACGAGGCAGTACATTTGTTTACTGTTACACAGGTTGGTTCTTGATAGGGCTGTGAAGATATCAAATGAAGCTTACTGTTCATAAACGGTAATTCATCTTTTGCGTCTGTCATGTAAGGCACTGCTGAAAAGAAATCATTCTTCTCTGAAGATTTCAAATGACATTTTCAGTGTCAATGGATAGTACTTATAGAAGAGAAATGTTTCCAAAGTGAGGAAAATACAATAAAAATGACTTCTGGTTTTACATTTGGAACTCTTAGAGCTGACTAGATTCATGTAACCAGTATAATTGGCTTTGCCAAAATAAATAATGCTAGTGAAAAACTACGCAGTAACCATAATGCAGAGGGCAGATATATTCATGTTTCTGCAAAGCAGAGGAAGTGTGTTATATTGGACAAAAACATTCAAAACAAGCAGTTGATTTCTTACCTGTTTTCATCCTATACAAAAGGCAGACGAACACGATGCAGAACCTCAGCATGTGGACTTCCACATGGAACTTCTACAGATAAAAGATTTTAAGGATCCCACAATTTCTTTGGCATGTGTCCGCTGTCTCTGACAACAGTTTGCTCTCCTTTTCTGCCAGTAACAGTAGGTGTGGTGAAAGGAGGAAGTTACCAGCCAAGAAATTAAGACCAGTCTTTAGTTATACAACTAAAGCTTCTCCTTAAAAAGGTGGGGCACCTTCTATTCTACCAGGTTTCCTTATTTTAAATATAGTTTGCCCTGAGGAATGACTAATCAAAGACACAAATGGTTTGGTATCACACTGTAAGCAACAATTTGACTACACATGTTGAAACTAAGGAAATTATTGCATGTCTATTTGTCTTCTGCAAAGAATGTCAAAAGGCAGCAAAGAACGTAGGTGTCACTGCAGGTATGACAAGCATCTGGGCAGGGCCAGCACTTGGTTTCACACAGTTGCATTCATGACAATCCCTACTCTCTCATGTCTCTCTGGCTCTCCTGAGCACTGTGGTCCAGCATCCCTTCTAACCTACGAGAACCTGTCACCTCAGGCTGGACGTGGATGCACAGCACTGTGTCATGATAAAGGGAAGGTACCAGTTCCAGTCAGTCTGGGTCTCTATCGGGCTGCCAAGCAACTGCTGTCTTGGATGACACTCATACATCTGGCATCTCCACCACATTTTCTTGCAGACCTGCTGGAACGTCATGAATCCAGCTCTAACTCAAGTAAAAATGTTTTTTCTTTTTCCCTGCTGATGGGAGGAAGAAGATGGCAGATGCAAAGACAACTGTTGGGGGCAGGAAAGGAAGTCTGAAATTGGAGCTGGAAGATCCAGTGGCAAAACTGGAAAGATGAGGGTGGTGGGGAGTTTGTAAAGGGGTGAGAGAGGGGAAGGGAAGAGAGAGCAGGGATGGCTGCTGCGTAGAAGCTGTGTGGTAGCTTTGCTGTTTTCTTTGCAAATTCTTCTAACGTAGGCCAGGGAAAGGGAACATGGGGAGGATCTGAAACACCTCATTAAGCACAGGCTCTGTTTTTCCCCTTGGTGATGATCCAATGAGGAGCTGAACTACTCCCAGCTGCATAGCTGTTTCTATGGTCCATGTTGTACATACTAAGCTTTTTGACTTTGCTGATTCTTAGGTTAATCCTTAACGCTGCCTGCTGGCTGTCTGCAGCTCCTTCTTGTTCAGACAAGTACGTGCTGCTTGTCTGCTGCAGGCACGGCTTACACCTCAGACACAGGAGTGCACCCAGTAACACGTGATTTTTTCACAAGCACCTTGACCTCTCCATCCTCATGCAGCTCAGCAATCAGAGTCTCACAGGACATGTGCTGTGCTGCAATTCCACTTGGTAATCACACAGGCAAAAGTTGTTGTTTGTTATTTTGAAGAGGATAAACATTGAGAAAAGACACTAAAAAACTTCTGTAGAGTCTGGAAGCTGCAAGCTCCAGGAAAAGTGCTTTTTCTGATGTACTGGCAAAATAAAATAATTTGAAACATTGTTTTCCTTCCAGTTCCTTTCTCACCTCTACCAGTAATCCTAAACTCTGTCAAAATATTTTCTCCTTTGCAAGTTCTGCCAATGGTGCAAAGGAATTGGTCCAACAATGAAACATGCAAGATGAACAGAAGGCTTTTACCTATTGCAGAGATAAAATGAGATAAAGAAATCAAGAGGGCCTTGCCTTTCTTCTCAGCACAAAAAGCGGTAACAATTTATTGCCTGAAGCTAAGCCTCACTTGTTTCTTTTCCCCATCACTTTCCTCAGGTTTCCGTTTCTCACCTGAGACCGCTTATCCAAGCAGCTCTCAGTTCAACAGGTGGTACCCTGGGACTGGCAGGCTCTTCCTTGTCATCAATTTAACTCTCAGTCATCCCTCAAAAGACAGCGATTTTGAGTAACCACCATTTTAGCATAAATGAGACTGTCTGTTTACTATGCGTATTGGCAAACATGCTCAGGGTGTCAGCACTGGAAATGCTGTCCACTGCCACCATCAAATCCTGAGATGAGCACTTCAAATAACTGCCTGTGTTTACAGATTACTTGAATCCTATTGACCAATCTCTCATGCCTGCCCCACACACCCTTACTCAGCCACACACTAGTTAAAGATGGTAACAACTGACTGACTTTGATTTTTGTACACTGATCTCTAACCACAGAATACACAGGAATACTTTTTGAGACAGGCCTTCAGAGTCAGAAATGATCCCATCATGAGCTTTGAAATCAATAACAACTTGAGACAGTAAAAACTACTTTTATCACATGTAGAAAACATTTAAGATCAGAATTGGCACCAACTTAAGAACAATTTAACAGAAGATATGAAATAGTTTTACATAAGAGAAACATTCTGATATTAGCTCTGAGGTGTCAGATAGCCATTGTTATTTCACACTCATTATAGAAGCATTTTAAACTGTGTTTGGTCACTGAGTAGAACCATTGTTTGAATCCAAGCCTTTTTTAGAAACGTTGTTTCCTCCTTCGAGAAGCTTATGACAACGATGCTCAGCTGAAAAATATTTTTTATATTGCATTTGTGCATCCACTGCATGAGATCTCACTGATTCACTAGTTTCCTGTGGGTGGAACATTTTCATGGAGATACTGAAGGGCCAAATCTGTCCACTTCATTTCTTGCTCTTTCACAGACTCGGTTGTGCCACCATTGTCTTGCTCTGGTTCAGGAAGCTCATTCTGAGAACAAAACAGAGGTGTAATGCATTCCACACATAATATGCTTCCTGAAAGGAACAGGTTACTAAGACTTCATATGGATAAATACAAAAATCCATAAATGAGACCAGAGGGTGCGTCTGAACAATACATATCATAAATACTGATCCACTTAAAAATATTACTAAGCCCAATTATGAACAGTATTCTTTTCAGAAAAATACGGTGCTTAATCTGAAAGGCAAATTGGTTTTCCAGGGCCCTGGGGCCTTGCTATACACTCAGACTGCACATGCAGTGAAGAAGCAGAATATATAGCAAATGCAAAACAAGTAAATAATAGTACAATGCAATTATTCCGTTGCTTGTTTGCAGTGTGTTTCTTTTGCTGTTGCCAAGAATACAGATACTGCATTTATTATGGCTGTTTTTAAGAGAACTGGTTCTGTAACGCGTTACTTTTCAGTGGCAGGTGAGAAACTGGCATGCTGAACTCAGGTGTTCAGTAGAAGTCTGAAACTCCTACCAAGTGCAACACAGCTGCTCATGACACAGTAAGGAGGAAGTACAGTTTAACTGAGATTTCATTTTCTCTTCTTAGGTTGTTTTCTGTGTTGCTGTACTGGTGCCGTCACACAGTGCATGTTATTCTGCAATACCATTTGGGCAAGAATTCCGAGTTCTTAATCTCTGGAAATCCCAGCATGAGCTAAATACAATTTTTCAGTTTTGAAAACAGCATATGATTCAAGCTCATTAGAGTTCATAGGAATCAGATGCTCAGGACAGGCTCAAATACTTTACAGCCATTCTGTTTGCTCCTTTACAGTGCTGCTGAGTAAACCTCCTGTGAATTTGTGCTGGTTTTAATATGTGATCAGAGCCAATCCCCATCCCTGGAGATCTTTACATCCACAGCCAGGCCTTTCTTTCTATTGTCAGTTGATGAGGCTTCCTGCTCACCTGTACAAGACTGTAAGTAGCTCAAGAGATGGCTGTAAGGAAAGACAGTAATGTTTCTGGACTTGGACAGAAGGTAAAGGCAAATGTCAGCAAGGAACTAGTTTATAATATTTGACCTGCCCAATAAAGGTTATCCCAAGCAAAGCAGGGTTTGGGCTCTCATATCTGGGAATCACTGTTCTGCAAAATCATTCCCCTCAAGCACAAATCTTGGCAGGAAAACTTGTGTGCCATGTACAGGGATTTTGGAGGTGTGTAGCTGCTCCTTGCCCTCTCTGAAAAGACAGTGTGAGGGCTAAAGCATGAGCCATGTCGCTGGCAATCTGGAAATGTCTCTCTGCTAAAAGAAACTGGGGGCCTGTTAGTCCCCACGGTCTTGGCATGACTGCTTTGTCAGTGCTAGCCAGGGTAAAGCTGGTGTACCAGAGAGAACAAGGAAAGGGAAAACCCTCAGATACCTCATGCTTCCCTGGTAGTTTTGGAATGGTTAAGGAAAGGTGTCAGTGTGGGAGATATGAAGCTTCAACTCTGGGCTTTGTCGGGAGCTCTTCCCCCCTGCACCTCTCTGGCGTCATAGCTGCACAAGCAGCTGTACACTGCATGAGAAGATAGCTGCCATGCGCTGGACGCCGTGCTACAAGCAAGAGTCCCACTGCAGATGCCAGTTTATTCACTACTGTCCTTGAACTGGGAACAGCAACAGTGTATTTGGAAAAGGCTCATTAGGAAGATGTCTGAAAAATTTTCAGCTTCTTTTAATGGAATTGCAGAAAGTGGAAATAAAGTGTAACCAAGACTGCAACTGTCCGCATGAGACTGCTCCTCTCTGTTCTACAAATGAACTGGGAAACCACTTCAAACACTAGTAACATGAAGGAGAAGCACAGACAAAGTACCATTGTACTTCTTCCTGATGCCAAGCCCAGAACTGTGTGATGGGATGGGCACTCCAGTTTCAAAGAGATTCAGCAACTGGTCGGGGGAAGGGGGAGAGAAATATCCATGTCCTCCTGTGCACCCAGGAATGATGGGCATATAGGAGAAAAAAAGAGTGAGTCAGATCCATCCTGGGAACCTTTTGTACAAATTGGCTGCACCACAAGCAATACTGTCTTGGAAGGGCTGTGGTAAACACACCAGTCTTAACTCTAGATTGATAAGTAGCAATTCACCTACCAGAGGGATAGCCACGTCCTCGTATGGCAGTTTGTCTTCCCTCCACGCATCATCAATCAAATCCAGGATCCTGCCATCCCTTTGCACTTCACTGTCCATTGTTGTCGCAGGCGAGTACAGCTAAATCTGTGACACAAAGCAGATACTGGTTCTAGCATCCACATCTCCAACCATGTAGCTGGAGTTTCGACTATGGGCTTGCTCCAGTTTTGATCCAATTTCTATTAAGCTTAAACTTTTATGGAAAACCTTGATTTTCCTAATCCACTCAAAAAGGTGGGAACTACTTCATCTGAAAATAACACTATCAAACTGGATTGCAGATTGATGAATGTATAAAACGAGCCTGTTATTATTAATTACAGATTTATGAGTGTTTATAGCTACTGACCTTTAGAAGCCTCTTTAGATGAGCGTTGTGACCTACGGCTGCCCTGTCCCCTCTGCCTGTGCACAGAACCGCTGCTTGTTGGCTCCTACTGGCTTTCAGTCCCCGATCAGTGCCACAGCTCACCCGCACCTTTGCGGGTCTGGGGAGACAGTCGGAACGCAGTGTTTAGCAGTGCACAAAATGCTGCCAAAACCTCAAGTCCGGGGAGAAGAGGAGAAGAACAGGACCTGTCCTGTACCGCAGGGGTTTCTTGTGCTCCTTTGGTCAGCGCTCTGCCCTCCTGCAAGTGCCACCCCAGACCCTGCTCGCTGTGACTCCTGCAGGGCCGCAGCCAGGGCCGGGCCGGGCCGGGCC
>NW_010313542.1:0-834 GCF_000700745.2 Antrostomus carolinensis
AAGGGAAGGGAAGGGAAGGGAAGGGGAAAAGATACACAAAGAAATGAGAGGAGAGAGGAGAGACAAGAGACTATTTTCAGTTGGGATCTACAATGATCATCTAGTCCAAGTGTTTGACCACTTTAGGGATGACCAAAACTCTAAATGGAGCATCTTGACTCAAGAATGGTATCTCACATCAACACTTGGGTGATGTGCTCAAGCAACCCTGAATGTCCACTAATGCAGAGGACAAACCTGCTGCCTTCCATTGAGCTCTTCTTCAGAGCTGCCAAGGTCTTATGATGCTTTAGGAGAAAGGCAAGTGCCTCTGGGATAGTTTCTCAGCCTCAGCTGAACCTCTGTAAATATTGTCTATATCTCCTGCCTTCAATGGGTGGACTGTACCAGGATGGTTGAGAGCACCATGGACACCTACACAGCTCTCCCTCACCACCCATGGGCTGAGGGATGCAGCGTTGAGTGATTACAGGGGCTGCTACAAACACATATGGCCTGAGTAAAACACAACCTTGGTTCCTTTCCCTGAAGATTTCTGGCAAGGCTTCTGCTAAAACAAATACAAAAGTAGCTAGAAAGTCATTAAAAGTGAATTTATTTGTTTGCTGCAGTTGGAATTTCAAAGTTCTTTTTGTTTCAATCATAAAAACGTTTTTTGTTGTTTTTTATTATTATTACAGGCAAGAAACACCCTAACAAATTCCCCTGGGGCTGAACCCTCAGTGCTTGAGACAAAGATCATCTTCAGCTTGTTCAGCAAAGACATCTGCTTTGCTCCCAGCACCGTGGGAATTGAGATGCCCAATAATGACAAAACAAGGGGAAATGGGTTTA
>NW_010313543.1:0-490 GCF_000700745.2 Antrostomus carolinensis
CTCCCTGCACCTGCTGCCCACGCTGCTCTGGATGTGGAGCAGCTCCCACTGGCAGAGCCTCAGCTGGGAAGTCTCTTCCTTCCCACACCTCCACCTCTCAAGCTGGGCACGGTGGAAGGAGCTTTCCTGGGTCCAGATCTGCTCCAGCAGCCACTTCCTACCCATATTCAGTCTTTCCAGGAGCTGAATGTCCAGAATCACTCAGGGCTGGGCCGTTGGGTCACTGCTTTCTGGGTGCTGTTATTCACGAGGTGTCACCATCCATCAGTTCATTCTGTGATCTGAGTTTAACATAATGTCCCAGCCCTTTCCTTGCAGTCAGGGCTGTCTCCTCACGGGTGAACCACCCCGTTTGTGCTGTGCCTGGGGAGGTGGCTGCTCTCGGGGCTCCTCACCCTGTGAGAGCAGGGAAGGGTCTCTCCTCACGTGTCTGTTTCTCCCCCAGGATCGTGGCTGCCCGGCTGAACGGCTCGTTGGATTTCTTTTCTCT
>NW_010313544.1:0-597 GCF_000700745.2 Antrostomus carolinensis
AGGAAGGGGACCGTCATGGCGTGTGAGGGGGACAGGGCTGGGACAGGGATGACCACAGGACCAGGACGGAGCTGGGATGGGGACAGGACAGGGCACATCATGGTTTGTGACAGGGAGAGGGCTGGGCTGTCCCCAGGACCAGGACACGTGGGGATGGGAACAGGATGGGACTGGGATGGCCATAGGACCAGCATGGGGACAGGACCAGGACGGGGCTGGGACAGGGACAGGACAGGGCACATCATGGTTTGTGAGGGGACAGGGTTGGAATGGCCCCAGGACCAGGACGGGACAGGGCTGTCCCCAGGACTAGGACATGTGGGGATGGGACTGGGATGGCCCCAGGACAGGACAGGGCTGGGCTGGGCTGTCCCCAGGACCAGGACACGTGGGGATGGGACCAGGATGGGACTGGGATGGCCATAGGACCAGGACAGAGCTGGGATGGTGATAGGACAGGGCACATCATGGCTTGTGAGGGGGACAGGGTTGGGATGGCCCCAGGACAAGATGGGACAGGGCTGTTCCCAGGACCAGGACACACAGGGATGGGGACAGGATAGGATTGGGACGGCCATAGGACCAGGACAGGGCTGT
>NW_010313545.1:0-7194 GCF_000700745.2 Antrostomus carolinensis
GCAGAGGACGGCTGCTGTCCTGCTCTGCTGCTTTCCTCCTCTGCCAAAGAAGGAGAGGAGAAAGTGGTTTTCGGGCAGGTTGGGAGGGTTAGTTCACCGAGCTCTAAGACACATTGACATGGCAAGATGTAAATAAGCACACAGGGTTATTAGCAGGTCTTTGCAGCGTTCTCTGTCATTAGCCTCCTGCTAACAAAGAGGCTTTGTATTAGTCAGTTCTGAGATTCCTCTCTTTGCCGCCTCTACAGACCTGGTGCTTTGTGCCTTTGCTGCTGCTCCTCGTGTCTGTTGACCTCAGTGGTGCACGCCCATTTGCCAGCATCAGTTTTAACTCAGTCTGTTCATTAAGGGATTGGGCACTGGCGGAGGCAGTGAGCTTTAGTATCACTCTAGTTGAGGTAAAGAAGTGATGGTTTGTTGAGAATCAAGTCAGGGATTTTTATAAATGTTTTGACTTGGTGTCCTTCTGTTTCTCTCTATTTCTTTTTTTTTTAAAAAAAAACCCTTTTGCAAACAGGTTCCGCTGGAACAATATGCCTCGCCTAGAAAAAGTTTATCTAAAGAACAATGTCATGGGCCTCATATCCAGTGTAAGTATCTTCTACCCCAGACTGTTCTTTGAAACATGATTCTCTCACTTGGAGATAGAAAGTGGGAGTGAAAGGAAAAAAGCCTCCAGTTAATTATCGGAGGGGACCTCAGTTCAATTCTGGATTTCATTACTTTCTTGCTGTGCGTCCCTGGCTGTTCAGTGCTTCTCTCTGTTTTGTAGTCTGGTCACTAACCATGCCACCTCACATGGCAGGAAGTTGTAAGGCATGTATAACATATATAAGGTATTTTTTATTTTCTTAGGAGAAAATTCAGTAAATATTGATGTTCTTATCCTTTGCAAGAATGCTAAAGTAATTATCTTAGTCGTGTTTTCTCTATCATTGCAATTGCTCTTGTGACCGAGTAACCTTCTTTTGAGGTAAATCCTTTTGGTTCCCAGAGTTCACTCGCTGTGGGTGCCTGGGAGGATAGGAGTGTCATCCAAGGTAGCTGGGATGAAGAGCTGCCTCATGTTGTGCTTTGGTTTTTTGTTTTTATTTTTGTGGTTTAAAATACCTGCAACCACTGTGCTTTCTGGATCAGAATTTTAAATGTCTGATGTTTGCTATTTTGCATAACTTGGCCCCTCTTCTGCCACAGGGAACTCAAAGTATTTTGGAGGAGGAAAGTCACATTAAGGATGTTCTGTCTCGCATTGTGGTGGAGATGATCAAGCGTGAATGGCCTCAGCACTGGCCTGACATGCTAAAGGAGCTGGATACCCTCTCCAAGCAAGGGGTATGAAACACACCTGTCTGTTCTCTTCTGCTTGCTCATACTATTGGTTTCAGTCTTCTGTCATCCTGAGGAAAGCCTAACTCACACATGGTCAGGTGAGACAGGCTGATGATGGACTCGGAAATCCCTGTAAGATTAAGTTACTCTACGAGATTATTTTAGCAGAGAGAGGGCCATCCTCCTGTCTTGTTTTCCCAAGCTGTGACTTATCTTCATGCACGCTCACTTTCTCTACGTCTCTGAGCTAGCCTCTGGAGATTTTAATGTTTGATCTGTGCTGATGGAGTGTATTTCATTTTGGGACATCAGGAAACTCAAACGGAACTGGTGATGTTCATCCTCCTACGTTTGGCAGAGGATGTGGTGACTTTTCAAACTCTGCCTACCCAGCGGCGACGAGACATCCAGCAAACCCTCACCCAGAACATGGAGAAGATCTTCAGCTTCCTCCTAACTACCCTGCAGCAGAACGTCAACAAGTACAGACGCATGGTAAGAGTTTCTTTTCCTTGGGTTCAGTCAGTGCTGGAGGCGTTTAGGATACAACTCACAAGTTGTTGGGGAAGCAAGTGCAGAAACTGTCTGAAACCCGTTGTTGTCGCTGTGAGGTAGGGATCTGCTGTGGCCTGGGAAGCCGGTGCTGATCAGAGAGTCTGAGCACGCAGGGCTGACAGGGTTGGTGTTGATAGTTTGGGTTTGCTAGTGTGAATGGCTTGAGTGGATGCCTGCCTCACCCATACTGTTGGAATGCTCTGCTGACACTGGAGTTGTATGGCTTAGCAAAGTGAAGGCACGTGGCAGAAACGGGTAGTTTTGGGGTAATTTATGTGACACATGGTGATAAAGAGATGTTGTCTTGGGCTCACATGTGCTGCAGCAGTGTCTTTGTGGTGATGCACCAAAATACATGAGGTTTTGATGTCTCAGCATTGCATCTGGTCCTCTCTAGTCCTTTTCTCCAAGAGCCTAGGTCAGGAAGCCCTTTTTGTCAAGTTGTGATGAGGAATGCTCTTCCTTTTTGTGTAAAGATAGTTCTTTCCTGTATTCTTACCTAGGGTCAGAGATGTGCAGGTTGGTCAAGATGGATGGGGAAGGCAAGTCTCTAGTCTGTTCCTGTGAGAAGGAAGTGGATTTGAGAGTGAAGCACAATTGAGAAACCAATCTAGAACTAAGTTGCTCAAGCGTATCTCTTATTCTTTTTTCCTGTGAATTAAAATCCAGAGTTACACTAGTTGTGAAACTGGGAGGCAATGAAAAACGCTCCCCTCCCTGACTTCTGCTCATTTTCCCGATGCACTGACAGGCTGAACAAACCCACCTATAGAGCAGGTAGTTCTCTGTGTGGTTCATGATGGTGGGTGGGAGACCCTGGTGCATTTTGTAGTCTGGTTGAAATGCATTTCCAGGTAAGGTTTGAATTGCAATGCTTGAGGCTCTGAAGTGTGGCTGCTTCTGCTAACGGTGGAATCTTTCTGATTGGCAAGGTTGGAGCACTCCAGGAACAAGAAGCCCTCACCACTCCACAGGTTAGCAGATCTTTGGGATGTTTGTGCACAGGGTAAATTCTGAGGGTTGGGTCTTCAGTTACTTGTTTGCACACTGAGACTGGGGGAGATGATGGATAGTTCTCCAAGACCATAATAATCTGCAGTGCTTATAAGTGTGTCGTTCTGGTATGGTGGCTCAGTTGTTAAAAGTTTGGGACATAACCAGATTAATTTAAAATCACTGCACTGAATATATTGATGGACAGAGTTTCCAAACCCAAGCCTTGCAGCAGAAAGAAATGCTTGTGGTGTCTTTGCATCTGAAAAACAAATCAAACCTCAGTGTCTGAGGGACTAGTTTGCATTAGTCAAAAAGATGGTGCAAGCAGTGCATTAAGCACTGTTAAGTGTTTGGAACTCGGAGTCAGGCTGTAAGCTCTTGCCCCACCTCTCTCCAGCTGCATTTCTGACCATGGACAAATCACTTACCCTTTTAAATATCAATCTCAGTACATAAAAGCCACCAGCATCTTTCAGAGTCTGGCTTTTGAAAGTAAGATGCTCTAAATGGTCAAAGTTTCTTCCTGGAAGCTTCCAGGAAGCACTAAAATGCCTTTCCTTCTTGTCCCCTGTGTTTCCCTGATGCCAGCTGACTGGAGTGTCATCTTTTGGATGAGAAGGAAATGGTGGCTTAGCTTGCAGTTCAAAGTCCTGTTGTCTTACCGGCCAGGGGGCTGCGGAGGTGGTTATGATGCTGCAGCAGTGTCCTGAGCAGGAGACTGTGCTGCAGCCTCTGTCACTGGGAAGCTGTTCTGTGAAGCTGCTTCTGGCTGTGTTCTCGAGAATAAGCCTGTCCAGCAGTGGCTTGGTGGAAGTGTGTGCTGTAGCTGCTCACTTGCCATCTCTTGTTTTCTTTTTCAGAAGACTGATCTGGCTCAGGAGCCAAAGGTGAGTGGAGCTATGTGGGAGTTAGTGCATTAGTCATTCTTAAGACCAAGATTCCTTTGAACTAGTCTCTTCCCAGGCTTTGGAGTCTATTAACCTGCAGTTCTTATTTGCACATGGGTTTGTTCACCCATAATACAAACTCGTGAGAAGAGAGAAGTAAGGGGTGGCAGCAGAAGGGTCCAAGTCTCTTGCACTCTTAACCTGGTTCTTGGTGCTGTTCTTTCAGGGATTGGATGGCTTTAGATGGGAATTGGTGTTTCTCTCTGGCTCTGACCTCTTGCCTCCTCTCTTTTCACAGGCCCAGGCAAACTGCCGTGTGGGGATAGCAGCACTCAACACCTTGGCTGGCTACATTGACTGGGTGGCCCTGAGCCACATCACAGCAGACAACTGCAAGCTCTTGGAGATGTTGTGTCTGCTTCTAAATGAGCCTGAACTCCAAATAGGAGCAGCAGAGTGTCTCCTGATTGCTGTCAGCAAAAGTGAGTTCTTTCACAGTTCCTCTGGCTCCCCTTTGTTTTCCTCCTAGTCTCCTATATAATTCTTTAGATTGAACAATGATATATTTGCCCTCTTATTTAAGAAACAAAATTCAAATTTGGGTGCTTATGTTAATGATATTTAGTATGACTGTCGTGCCAGCACAGTACATACAGGAACTGTTGGAGTCCTCTCCAACTTCCATGCTTGCCTCCTTGCAGTTTTGGAGATACCCACTGGCTTTTTTTCCCCCCCACTTTCTACAACAGCAAAGTGGGAAAATACTGTCACCAGCTGTGTCATCTGGCAAGAGATGACAAGAGAAATGACAGCAGGATCTAAACAGATGGTTTGACGCATATGTTCACAAGCAGCTTAGTGTCAAGGCTGAGTGTTTATCAGCTGCCTCAAAGTAACTAGCCAGTCTGCTGTGAAGAAGAGTTAATGTCTCAGGATCAGTTTTTCAGCTTAAAGTTGTTGTGGTGGGATTGCTTGGGGAAATTTCTTGAGATTATGAGATTAGAAATACCTGAGATTTTTTTTATCAAGTTCTTACTGAAATAATTTGTGGACTGTAAGACCCTCCCCAGATGGAAGGACAACTAAGGATCTCCTAATTTCACTTGCAGATGGGAATAACTAGTTATGTACATTGGAATAAATGGTTATGTTCTAACTGAGGTATTTGGTGTATTTTACACACAGGGTAAGCTGGAGGATCGGAAGCCTCTGATGGTCTTGTTTGGAGACGTTGCCATGCACTACATTCTCTCTGCTGCCCAGTGAGTACCATCCTGCTGCTGTAATATCACACAAAACTGCATACACATGGCTTTGTAGATGTGATTTGCAAAAGATACTGCTGCTTAACTGCAGGAAGTGGGGACTGGGTTAGGAGAGAACAAAACCACCATTTCTTTTGCAAAACCTGAAAAACTGCAAGTTCTTTCAAATCCCATAACTGAAGGACAAAGTGGTGTAAATATCGTAACTTCCCCAGCTTTCTCTTTTAGCCTGAAACTTCTCAGAAGGGACTCTTTCAGAGAGGCAATTTCAGAGGTTTTAAATGCCAGTGAAGCAGTACTTCTAGATAATAGCAAAGAAAATCCCACTGCAATAAAATCAAATTGCTCTAGTCCTCTTTTTTCCTACAAAATAGATAGCAGTGTTCCTGTTACCTGCAGCATGAGTAACTGTGATCTTGTTTTTCCCCCTCCCCTGTTCCCAGGACAGCAGATAGAGAAGGCCTGGTGGAGAAGCACTATGTTTTCTTGAAGAGACTGTGCCAAGTGTTGTGCGCATTGGGCAGCCAGCTATGTGCATTGCTAGTAAGTCTCTACTAATACCAGCAGCAACTCAGGCAAGGGTAGTTTTTAGGGCTGGGGGTGAGGCAACCCTCATCTAAGGTAGGACCAGCATTCTCCTTGCACATTTGGTAGCCGTAGGGTTCTCTCCATGTATCTGGGAGAGGCAGAAGTGTCTCAGCTTGAAAGTGGGATAACTGTATCCTGTCAAGTCATAGGAATGTAGAATGGAGGAACTCTGACTGATTCCGGGCCTCTGCTGTCATCAAGAATCGCCACCTGTAACCTCTGTAAAATTGAAAATTGGTCAAGTTTCTTGCTGTCTCCTGCTACAAAAAAACTGCTTCAGGAAATTACTCTTAAGTTGGAAGCCTTTTTCAATTTCTGTATTAAAAAACTCAGAGTATACCTGTTTGTTCTTCTACCAAGATTCTCTCAAGCTGAAGGAAGAAGCAGGTTTTGTTCCTGCTGTTCATCTTTCCGATGCTTTGTGTGAATGCTGAGATGAAGATGCACATTGATACTTTGCATGTCATCTTGGTTGCTGAATTCCTGCTCCCTCCATTCAGCATAGTGCTTCTTCAGTAAGGAAGGCAGGCTTGTTGAGAGATGCTGTTTGTGGGGAGACTGAGGCAGCCAGCCTGTGCAAGTGATAGAGCAAAGTAAATTCTCACAGGGAGGGAAACAAAAAAAAAACAAAAACCACCAGCCTTTGAGAATTTATCCCTAAAAAGAATGGACAGCAAACAAAGGGTGTGTTATTACTTCTGGTGACTTTACTTGCTGTTAGGCAGTGGGAGCTGTTAGTCCATAATGAATTAATGAGGAGATTTGAGTCCTGTCATCCAGATTTCACTGGGGAGAGACAGCACTGGCGGTACAGCTCCAGAACAGGAATCTTGAGGGCACCATTTCATATTATGGTTAGTGAGGAGCAGCAAAACCTTGAATTTATGGCTCCAGGCAAAACTTACTTTCCTGACAGACTTCCTGGGAAGTTATTAGTAAGAAATGTCCGTACATTAAATGCAGGCAACATTTGGAGGAATGGGAGTGAGGTCACCTGAGTGTATTTGCTTGTGAAATTCTGCAGTTGTGAATTGCTCCACTTTGGTACTGCTGGATGGGCTGGAGTAAAATTGTGACTTGGGACAGCAGCAGCAGCAGTAATTCATTTGGTTTTAATGGTACTCAGATGTCTGAGAAGTCACCCTTTTCTCTTGAATGAGGGTGGTGCTGTCTCCAGCACCCCCAGGCTGGTCGGCAGAACTTTCTACTCCTCAGGCTATATTGGTTTTAGAAAAAATCACAGGTTTTCAGTGTGTTTGTCTCTGCTCCTTTACAGTCTATGGCCTTGGACGTAGCACTTGCTCCTGCTTTACCCAGAGGCAGACCACTCCTGAGCCCAGTGTGACATAGACTTAGTATTTTGTCTGAAATTGTTTGTCTTCCTAATAGGGCTCAGATTCTGATGTGGAAACGCCAGCCAACTTTGGAAAGTACCTCGACTCATTTTTAGCCTTCACAACCCATCCCAGCCAGGTATGTAAAGGGCTGAAAGTCTCATGTATGTCTAAGTAAGAACATTAGCAGCAAAGATTCTAGCACTGAAATCCTTCTCTTTTCTCTCTTCTCCCCCCAGT
>NW_010313545.1:7230-12504 GCF_000700745.2 Antrostomus carolinensis
TCGGCATGAAGTTCTGTCTCGCGACCCCTTGTTGCTGGCCATGATTCCCAAGTATCTCCGTGCATCTATGACCAACCTAGTGAAGGTACATGGGGACTGCTGCCAGATGGGTGTGGGAAGGTGCCATGGGGAACGTGGCCTGTGGATCATGGGGGAAAAGCTACGCTGTTATTTTGTCTGCCAGAGACGTGATCTCCAGGCCACTGAGCAAACAGCTCTATCTCAACATGTTACTGTCTGCTCCCTGCCTTCAGTCTTCGTCTCCTTGAAGCTGGTATTAGCTGTGATGGGTGACAAGACTTCCTTCCTGACCTTGTCCACTCTGTCTCCAGGTGGGCTTTCCCTCTAAAACAGACAGCCCCAGTTGTGAATACTCCCGCTTTGATTTTGACAGCGATGAGGACTTCAATGCCTTCTTCAACTGTAAGTTGCCATCACCCTGTGTGGATGCTGTTGTCTGTGCCTTTCCTCTTACTTTCTGTTGCTGGCTGAGCTTGGAGCCTACTGTCCCCGCTTGGCAGCTTCTGTTTGTGTCTTGACTCTTTCAGCCTGGATCTTGGAGTTAAATTAATTTAGGCTTTTCCTGTGGCAGCTCAGGCATTTCACTTTACTTACTTTTTGCTATTACTTTGCTTGCTGGCCAGGTAGGTGGCCTAGTAGCATTTGCTACCTGGTGTCAAAGAAAATGTGCCTCTTAGAGGAGGACATGAAACAGCCTGGAGTCCTGCTCAGGTTAGGAGAGGAAGGCAGCTTACAAGAGGCTTTAAATATCATTACAGAAAAAAAGTCTGCCTTGGCCCTGCTGAGAAGCCTCTGGTTCAGTACCAATAGCTAGAGCTGAGCAATTAAAATAGCCAAATTTAATAATGATCTTAAACCAGGAAACAGGAAACCCTGGATATTGATAATTTCGTTTTTCTTGCTTTTTGTATTTTACTTTCCAAAACTGAGGTTGGTTCTCACTGACTGGTATAGTTTGGTACTTACTCACTTGGTGGCTGAGAGGATATACTTAATAAATCACTTAAATTCTTACTTTTTACATTTATGTTTGAAGATTGTAAGTGTTGCTTTTTTATTGCTTATTAGATAGTGATTTTTTTACTTATTATTTTTTAATTTTATTTATTTTACTTTATTATTTTGTAATAAATCTATTTGGGTGGAAATCAAAAACTATCTAAATGTACAATACAAGAATTTGAAATAGTTTTAGGGAGTTATATTGAAGGTATTACATATATAAGAAAAATAAAACTGTTTTGAAACACAAAATAAAACTGTGATAAAACTTTAAACAATGGAAGTTGCATCTGTAGTCAGTAGAGGTGATTCTTTTGTGTGGTCATTTACTAGAATATTTTGGAACAAATGAAATTCCTGTTCCGTACTTTGCTTTTAATATCTTTGAAACTGAAAACAAGATTTCTCTGGGTTTTTTGAGCTTGCATTAGTTTGTCAGCCTAGAATCTGAACGAGGTTAATTTGAATAATCTAGGAAAAGTGTGTTTAGCTGAAGGAAGGGTAGTTATCTAATGCTGTTTTTCTCTCTCAGTATCTCAAGGTGCTTTGTAAGCAGCAAACATAGTTGCAGAATTTCTTTAAAGAAAAATAGAGGCTTACTCTGGATTTAGCATAGATTTTTTTATAATTCACATTGCATTTTAATTGCGCTTCTTTTTATGTTAATCCATCATTTTTTAGTCCATTTATATTGCTTCAAAAATTGCCCATCCTGTTACACCTAGTTTAGTGACTGTATATCTGAGCTTACTACACAACTCTTGCCAGAGCAGCAGGCCGTACTGTTCCCAGGTGTGCAGAGCTGCAGGTGAGTCTGGGGAAGGGAGCATTTGCAGCATCAGCTTGTGGCAAGTGTCTGATGTTTCACTGCAGCTTTCCGAGCCCAGCAAGGGGAGGTGATGAGGATGGCTTGTCGTCTGGACCCTCGAACCGGCTTCCAAATGGCTGGTGAATGGCTGAAGTACCAACTCACAGCTCCTGTTGATACTGGACCCATGAACTGTAAGTTACCTGAAAAAAAATAGGGATATGGGATTTGTTTTTTAAATTCAAGCCAAGAAGTTTCTTCTTTGCCTTTTTTCTTTTTTCTTTTTTTTTTTTCAGTGGGGAGCCAAGACTCAACACTAGGTTTTCAGGCTTTTAAGGTCTTTACAAGTTAAAAGTAAAATCAAATCAAACCCACCTCACCCCAAATTTAGCCCTTTGCAGTCTGCCTATGGAAGAGCTAATATAAAGCCCCTGGCTCCTCCTTTCCCTCCCCAAATCCCTCTGCAAAACAGATGGAGCTGTCCCCCTGGTACATATTATCTTATATGTATCTTATCCTTATCTCTGTAACACATTGATTATTTTTGTCCAGGGAAGTTCTGCCTGTCCAGTAAATCCCTCTGTCAGTCACCTTGCTTTCCTCCTGTGAAGGAAGGCTACTTGCTGCTCTGCAAAGTCACACTGAGAGCAGTCTTGCCTGCAGTGCTGAGTCTGGGCTTGTTGTCTGCCTCCTTTCCTTTTCTCTTCTGTGATTTGTTGGTGTTGCTCCCTGTAGTATCTCAAAGGTCAGATTTGTGTCTCAGGAGCCTTCACTTGAACGAGGCAAATCACACGGGAGGACCTTAAATGCTCCCAGTGCATCCCTGATGGGCATCTGCAAAGAGAGCTGGGTGACCAAAATAATTGAGTACCAAGATGTTGCAGCTTATCAGCCTGGTGCTGTGCATGTTGAGGGGAACATGGTGAGAGCTCCAGTGTTTTCTTCCTTTCAGCTAAGACAGGCGAAGGCCTCTGCTGCATCTTCTCTCCATCCTTTGTGCAGTGGGATGCCATGACCTTCTTCTCAGAGAGTGTCATCAGCCAGATGTTTCGAACCCTGGATAAAGACGTATGTGTACCAGTTGCTCTAGCCTGCTCTCCTGGCTTGTTTTGGGTTGACAGTGGGTTTTTCCAGCTATGTGGTCCTTGAAGAGTTTGTAGTAATGCAAAAACCCAGATTGTTTGGTGAGTGATTCTCATGAGGACCCTTCTTGAGATGGGACCAAACTCAAACTGGCTTGCTTGTGTCAGGCATGTCTCGGTTCCATGTGCTATGCCATGAGAAGTCACAGGAGAGCGCTCGGGTAGCATGCTTTGACATAGTACCTTGGTAGAGGAGAAAAGGGCTACTTAAGTGGAAATTTCAGAAGTTTGTTCTTTTTAATCGTCCCCTGATTAGATTTTTTTTTTTTAATTTATTTTATTTTTAACTTTTAACTAAATGAGAGAAACTCATGCTCAGAGAGTAGAAGTTCAGAAGTAATTTCCCTCTGCTTCTTATTCAACAGCAGGCAAATCAGAAGGCAAGCATTTTTTTCTCTGTCTGATGTAGACTGACTTGATTTTTTAAAATTAGATTAGGCTGCTCATGCACTTTAGTTCATCATTCTAATCACAGTGAAATAATGATATGGGTTAATATAGTTGGTTAAGCATGGAATCTGTGGGACAGAGTCAAGAGGAGAATTGGGAGACAAACTGAGAGAGGAAAATGGCCTTTCCCAGAGGTGCAAGCAATAGTATGGAGACTTGAGATTGACATCTCAAGACTGCCCTACCAACAGTGGCGGTGCTGCTGTTCTTTTTTTCCTCAGCAAGTTAGCACACAGTTAAACTGAGATTTTGGCTGCTTTTCTTTCTGCTTTGAGAACAGCTGTGTTCAGCTGAGAGGCCTGATATGGTGGCAGCAGCTCCATGGCCTAGCTCTAGGAGTTGTAGGATGTGTGCTACAGGCTGAAGTACTGAGTGTTGTCTTCTTTTTTCTTTCCTTCTGCTTTCCCTTTCCTGCCTCTGTAGGAGATCCCAGTGAATGATGGCATAGATCTGCTGCAGCTTGTCCTTAATTTTGAAACAAAGGATCCTCTCATCTTGTCCTGTGTGCTCACTAATGTCTCTGCTCTCTTCCCATTTGTCACTTACCGACCAGAATACCTACCACAAGTACTTTCCAAGGTAGGTACTTGCAGACCATGCTAAAATCAAGTAGGCTTTTTGTGGTGCAAGGCCCCGTACTAAACTGCAGGAGTTAATCCTGATGGGTTTACTGTCAGGGGAGGACTATCTTTTGTGTTAAAGATGGGAAAAAACTGAGATTGAGTCTTGTTCAAGAAGAAACAATATTAAAGAACAAAAATTTTGCAGTTTCTAGCCTTAAATGTTAACATTAAGTGCACACTCTGGCCGGTAAATACCATGTTTTATTTCAAGGCCTCACTGTGTGATGATTCATCTGTCAACTTAGTCAGGGGTTCTTCACTGACTTCAGTGAAATTGTACCAAAGTCTTATGATCTATTCCTTGAGCTCAAAACACACCTGAGTGCTAGATACTAACAAATGACATGAGGTTTTGGATTTTTCCTCCTTTTTCTCACAGCTGTTTGCTTCAGTTACCTTTGAAGTAATAGAAGAAAGTAAGGTATGTCTGAATTATTCTCTACTAATAAGCTGTAACAGTTGGATCAAATCATACTCTGTTTGAGAGCATGCCTAGTCTGAATACTGTGCTGTAGCAGGCTTCTCAAGTATAGTCCTGCTCCTGGAAAAGGCTGGAAAATGTAGATATAACTGATCTGTTCTTGGTTGATATAAATTTCTAAGCTTTGGCTTGCAAACTTGATTTGCCACAGGTGTACTAAAGCCAGTACACTCAGTCCCAAGGTCTGTGTTGGCCTTCCTGAGAGTGAAATCCCTTCATTAGCTGTGGGTACTCTGCAGTGGTTGGTGTATGTGGCTGTGAAGGACGGCTGTAAAGCTGCCAGCTACCTAGGGAGCGCTTGGAGTCTTGAAATAGGGAGTAAGAGCTATGGCATCCTCTTTCCTTGAGCACAGCTTGTACATGGGCTTCTTGGGTTGGCTACTGCCCCAGAGGAAATTTGGTTGTTGCATGATTATTTGGGGTAGGGGGGGGTGGAAATAGCTTTTTTGATCTGTACTCAACAGTGCAGAAAATTGTATGTAATGCATTTGTCTCTTGAAGATACCCTGCATTTGTCTGAACTTTTGTTTTGTTGCATTGAAGTTTGTTATGTCTGTCCAGGCTCCTAGAACTCGAGCAGTGAAGAACGTGAGAAGGCATGCATGCTCCTCAATCATCAAGATGTGTCGGGATTACCCTCAGCTTGTTCTGGTATGTAAATTCAACTATATCATGAAGAGTCTTGCCTCAATTTCAGCTGGATTTTGTGGGATCTTCAGCTTCCTTGGCTACAGCCTCTTTTTTTCT
>NW_010313545.1:12541-14639 GCF_000700745.2 Antrostomus carolinensis
ACCTCCCTTCTTCCTCTCCTGCCCCTGAAAAATTTTCTGCCTGCATAGTTGAATTGTGAAGTGATGAGTTAAACGAAAAGGTGATGAGTTAAATGCAGAAGGGATGAGGAGGAGGAGGGTACAAGCAGCACTAGATGCATTTTATGGGAATGTTTGCTGAATTTCTGTTTTGTCACTTGCGGTGGTCTCGGTTGATTCCTTAGCTGAAGACGCTAGCAATGATTAATCTCCAGACTTTCTTCTCTTACTTAACAGAGTGTAGGAGCCAGAGGAGAGTATTTGTTTTCTGGATTAGCTTGAGGAGACCAGAAAAAAGATACATTTAAAATGCATGAGCTGGTGTTTTGCTGAACTAAACAGCCTGCATGCAACATATGTAGCTCTGAGCTCCTTTAGCGGTGTTTGTGTGGAGTGGCTCTAGGATTGGGGGAGCACTACAGGACATTGCTAGTTTAAACAAAGACATTTTTTGAGGATGCTAATTAAGGTAAGATAGGGGTTCCAGTCTGCATTCTGCAATAGCTGCTGAGAACTAGTGGGTTTGTCTTTGTCCCACTCTACTGGTCCTTGAACCGCAGCTTCCTCTTTCACAAGGCCAGCCAAACATCCTCACTGGGAGAGCCAAGGACCCAGGGCTGCCCCAAGATATGTTCAGATGACTTTGCTGAAGGAGATGATTGCTAATGCTTATATGAAGTTACAGGGAGACATGCTTGTGACTCGAGTGGGTAGGGAAGAAATAGCCATTCCTGTGGAAATAGCGATAACGGTATGGATCGTTATTAACCTGGTTGTGAGCAAAGAGATGGAAGAGTCCTGAGTCTGGCACTTGAGAGCCAAAGGAGCGAGGTACTTCCTGTGTGCAAATAAAAGCACCAGAACTGTTTTGAGGTGTGACACTGCTGTAAGGGACATGACTGCTTAGAAGAGAGGTATTTCCTCTGCTTATTTTAGTCATTCTGGAGACTAAAGTAAACTGGATGCAGGATGATGATAGAGGGTAGGGAAGAAAAGAGATTCTTTCAGACTGAACATTCAGAGAAGCTTGAGACTGAGAAGGAGATAGCTATGTAGAGAAAAGGTAACTTTGACGTGCTCCTCAGGCTGTTCTTCATAGTACAGTGCACCCCACCTCTGCCTCCCCCAGTGGTCCTCCTCCATACTTAATGCATGACACTCTTCCACTTGGATGTGTTTTCTAGCCAAACTTTGAGATGTTGTACAACCACGTGAAGCAGCTGCTTTCCAATGAGCTACTTCTGACACAGATGGAGAAGTGTGCTCTTATGGAGGCCCTTGTCCTCATCAGCAACCAGTTCAAGGACTATGAGCGGCAGAAAGCTTTCCTGGAGGAGCTCATGGCTCCTGTTGCTGGCTTATGGCTCTCCCCAGAGATGCAGAGGTATGGGTCATTTCTCTGAGCTTTGAGCTGGAGGTGTTGCAGAGGTAATGTCATGCCCAATAAGGGAATGCAGAAACCAAATGAGGGTGGTGGGGTGCCTTGGGACCTCCTGTGCTTTGGGCAGTCGTTGCAGTAATAGCTTTCCTGCAGTTCAGAAACTTCCAACTGAGTCTAAATGCTGTTTGTTGAAAATTGCTAGCTAAGAGTTATTTAAGGAACACTTCCCAGCATGCTCAAAGCATTTGCAAAAAATGAGAAATACAAGATGTCTTTGCTCATCTCCAGGAGAAGCGAGGAAGCTGAGCTCTCCTTACTAAAGCTGAGGTCCTGCAGCCCTGGGCAGCTGGGCATGCACAAGCGTTTTCCCAGCTGGGTTATCTTCATAAGAGATTCAACAGTTTTAGGTCCCCGTGCCCACTGGAGGTGTTTGGAGAGTGCACATGTCTCTGGTGCTTTTTATCATGTTCCAACATACGATGTGTCACGCTAGGTAGTCTCCCTAGCCTGCTCTGTATTTGTTAAGGTGTTTATTGCCAGTGCAATGCTCTGCTCAAATTCCCTGGTACAAACAATAATCCCAGTTGCTGTCTTTTGCTGCTGCCAGAGTCCTCTCGGATCCTGAAGCCTTTATCTCCTATGTGGGTGCAGACAACAAAATTGCCGATCCAGTCTTGGAAGATCCTAGTGGCCTGAACC
>NW_010313545.1:14656-17397 GCF_000700745.2 Antrostomus carolinensis
GTAATCCTTACAGAGATGGGACTTGCCTCCTTCTATCCCCCTTTCTGTTGTGGTTATACACAAGATCCTCTGCTTCTTTAGGGTGCGGATCATTAGGCCTTTCAGATTGCAGAATAACAGGCTGGCTTTTGCCTCCTCAAGCTACAGTAATGAGCACGTAGGCCATGCAAAACCAGATTATTCAGGAGAGTCAAGCACGCTATTCCCTATTCTTTGTGTAGCACAGTTTGGTTTTGGAGAAGCACTTGGTTTACATGATTTTTGGAAGTACAGCACAGTGGATTGTGCTTTTTGAGCCAGGCAGTTTGGAAAGCATCATGCTGAGACTGCAGCATGGAATATCATTACAGTTCATCCAAGGAGATTCATGTTGTTCAGGTCGTTAGTGAAATGTCTTCACTTCCTGGACAGACAGCAAATGGAGTTGCTATCTTTCGTTTCATAGAAGGCACTGAAATGCAGTCCACAGAGCTGTGCTTGTGATTTGGGGCTAATGCAGTGTGGCCACCGTGTCATCACAGATTGCTACATCTGTCCCAGCACATGAAGGAGAGGAGGAGCTGATGGTGTAGACTCTGCCTTTTAGAGGGCAACCTACCTGGTGGCTTGCCTACTCATGAGACTGTATGCATTGATGCTTTGTCTAACAGCAAGTTCCTGGGCTGTCCTGCCATGGCCAAGGGTCACTGAAGACGACAGAAGGTAGCATTTTCTTGGCGGCACACCCAGCAGAGTTTGTTCCTATCACCAGATTAGGCTCACTACAGAGTGGGGCTCACTCTTTGAGATGGGATGACGATGGGTTTCTCTGAAAACCCATTTATTCAGGTTGTGCTCTGGCTAAGAAACACTCTCTCCGCATTTCTTGCTGCAGATAAGCTTTTGTGTGTACACCATTCTGGGAGTTGTGAAGCGAGCTCGTTGGCCTGCTTCTACTGAAGAGGCGAAAGCTGGAGGATTCTTGGTGGGATACATGCCCAGTGGAAGTCCAGTCTACCGTAATCCCTGCACTGAGCAGGTCCTGAAGCTTTTCGACAATTTGCTCGCTCTTATAAGGTGGGTCTAATTGACTTGAAATCATTTATGTTGATTTAAGAATCTCTGAAAGCCAAACTGTGATAAATACATGGAATGCTCAGAGCATGTTCTGCCAGTGAAGCCAACAGGAACACAGGCTGATGCAGGTGCCCAAGTACTGTTCCTTACTGTTCACAGTGGGGAATGGCACTGGGGAAACTGGAGCCTTCTGAATGTTCATTGGCCTGGCCTACAAGAGGCCATCAAAGCCAACGGGAGCTTGGGCTGGGGTTGCCTCCCCCACCTCCACTGCTATAAATCTGCCACCCAGTTAATTGTTTCTTGACTAACATCTCTGCTCTGCCCTCAGCCCCTACAAGGCCACCTCTCCAGTCACCACCAGGGCAGTCCCAGCTCTCATCACATCCTGTTTGCGTTGTTCTCTCTTCAGCATTAAATTAAGCTGGTTTTGCTGAACATGACCACCAGCCTCCTGAAGCACTTGTCTGCTGTTGAAATCAGTGGATGCATACTCTCAGGCTGTTGCTACCTTGCAGTGCCTCTCTGCACATCACTGGTGTTGTGTACATCTGGGGCAGCCAGAGGAGGGAGCAAGATAAGGCAGAAAAGGGGAATCCTGAATAACACAGTTCCAGAATTGTGAAGGAGGGATTTGTCTCAGGGTAATGGCTGACACTGGGATTTTGCCAGGCTTACGGGGCCCTTTTGTGAGATAGTGGTAGGTGTTCTGTAGCGTTGTGTTGGAAACTTGGGGCTCTGTCCTTGGTAGGAGCCTGTTGGGAAGGAGCATTGTCAGATCCTCTTAGATTTTTCCGCTCCCAGGTCTGTGAGGAAAGGGACCCTCTTACTCAAGCTGCGTCTAATCAGGTATGTTTGGTTGTCACTGAGCCTCAGGACTGTGCTGCTTCCAGTGAGAAGCAACATGCTGGACTGGTAGGACAAGCATGTGCTGTCTTGGCCCACCCCAGCAGTGCTTCTCACCACAAAGCTCTGTGTACCACAGCGGGTGGTACTTTGGGCAGTGAGCAGGGTTGAACCATCTTGTTACAGCTGTGGAGCTGTGCTTGAGGTGTTTTTGCCTTTTATCCCGGAAAGCTGAAGATCCTATAGATGAGCTTTTGTGAGAGGTTGGGTAGAGTTGCCTGAGCAGCGGTAGCCTCATGCCATTTCTTCCAGAGCCTGGAACATGCTCTGTATCATGGGAGACCTACTCAACTAGTGCCCAAGGTCTGAAGAGGCTGCAACAGATAGACTTTTTGCTTGTGCAATCACTGTTCTTGCCAGAACTTTCATGTAGGTGCTTTCTAGCTTCTGGTTTAAACTGTTCTCTCCTGAATTTAAAACCAAATCATGATCTCCAGCCACCTGTAGATAAAGGTGCATTTCTGCAGTTAGTAGCTGCATGAACTGATTGGTGCAGCACCTTGATTGTGCTGGGGTTTGCTCGTGTTTTGTTACAAATTGACTGGTCAGGCTCAACAAATGCTTTGCATGGACAAAGGCTTTTTTGGAACTACTCTTGATGAGATGCTGACATTACCAAGGCATTAATGCTGGTGAAAGAATTGTTGGAGAGACATGGATGCTGTAGGCATTTTCAGTGTAGATGCCTCCAGCTTTAGATCAAGATTCTTCAAGCATGGTCTGCCCTAAAGGACTCATCTTCTGGCCTTCAAGCCCATCTCTGTAGGCACCAGACACTC
>NW_010313545.1:17435-26301 GCF_000700745.2 Antrostomus carolinensis
CTCTTTCCAGCAGAGCTGTGACCATTGCTGAAAATACACTCCCCCAAGTCCTACCATGTTCTTTGCTTGTCTTTTCTGAAGCATAAATATCTTGAATTTTGTTTTTCCATGTCCTCCTGTGTGTGGGATGCCCAGGAGTGCTGCTCACTGCTGAGAGTCTGAGCTGGAACATGCCTAGGGGCTAGATCTTTGTCATATATGAGGGCTGTTATGTGCTTTTTGAACTCTCATGGAGAGCAGCTGATAGACATTTTCTCTCCATTACCACTAGGACCTTGCTAAAGTATTAATTAAGGGAGATCAACCTGTGAGTGAACATCTGCCCTCCCAAATGTCAAACTCAAGAAAATGCTTCAAGGACTCTGAAAAAACCAAGGACCATCACTGCAGCTTCAAAATATGACTTTCTGACCTGTCCTGCTGGGGTTAGAGCTGTTGGATTTCAAGGTTCACCTCTGCAGTTCCACAGTCCTTGGGTTCACCCCACTGCCTTTCTCCCCAGCATGAGGCAAAGCCAAAGTTGATAAGGAGCAGGCAGGAGACATACAAGAGGAGATACTTCAGTAGCTAGGTTTGAGGATAGCTTGAGGCAGAAATGCACAGTTTTTCGAGTCAGTGCAACAGCATTATCCAAACTTTTGTGGAGGCTGGGCTGCTCCCTAGCTCCTCTTGGGAAAGTAAACCAGCTTGTGCCCCCTTTGAGGCCTGTTGCATTGTGTTAGATTCAGCCCAGAATGAGAGTATGAGTCATTAAGAAGTCATTTGTGTAGCTCTTTCTTATGAAACTTACATACTTGCCTTCCTCACGTGCAGTGAGCAGGGAAGTATTTAACACTTGCAGAGAGAAATGGGATAGTTGCCATTTCAGAGCTAACTCAGGCTCTCTGCAAACTCAGGCAGACGTCATTGCATCGGGGTTGCCAGGATTGTGAACAGAGACCTTAAAAAAAAAAAATTAATTGAGACATGACTGAAAGCTGAGACTCTGGAGAACACACCGAGATCTGTCCACGCTCCCTTCCCCCAGCCATTCCCATGTACCCCCCTGCTTTGGGAAATGCTGCTCTAGGGGGAGATACTGAGTTGCCCTTGATCACCTCTAGCAGCAGGTACAATGGCATTGCAGTTTTGGAGGAGGCTGCAGGATTTGTGCTGTGTGCAGCTGGCGACACCCAGAGTGGAGGTCTGAGGTCTCAAAGGAGAGAGGTAGGTGAGAGAGACACCCCCTGCCAAGTCCAGCTCTGAGTGTCAGTACCCTGGCTAAGAGGGGACCCGTTTTGGCCTGGATGGC
Organism: Antrostomus carolinensis; assembly: GCF_000700745.2. Classification (NCBI taxonomy): domain Eukaryota; kingdom Metazoa; phylum Chordata; class Aves; order Caprimulgiformes; family Caprimulgidae; genus Antrostomus; species Antrostomus carolinensis. Next base: position 18,727 of record NW_010313545.1, read on the forward strand.
AAGAGCCAGCCACCCATGGCTGAATTGGTGTCCTTCCTGATGATGCGGAGTTGTTCCCAGCTGGATGTGTTGTCCAGGGGCACGTGTGTCTGCCACGAGCAACATCTGATCAGACTGATGTTCTCCCTAGAGTCCCTCCAATGCCACCTGCCATTCTGGGGACTGTGACCCATCCCTGGGGGGAAGTGTGTGCATTTTGGAGCTGAAACAGCCCCTCCCTCTGCAGGGGCCTTGGGTACAGAAGGTCTTTTGAGATTACAGAATCTGTGTCTTGTCAGTTTTGAAAATACAGTCTCTGATCCCTTTGGCCAAGCTAATAACCTGTTGCCAGCATCAACTGGAGAATTGCTGGGATTTTTTACTTCCAGTGCTTGCAAGGGGTGGGGTGAACTGAAATAAGCAGAAGGGGCAGCCAGGAGATTCAGGACATGAGGTGGAGTCACTCCATGTCTCTGTCAGGTCAGCTTCCCCAATATTTTTGCAGGTGGGGAAGGGGGATCCCATGCACACGTGCTTGGTCTCACCTTCCTCATCATCTGCCTCAGAGGAGCTGTTGACAAGCTGAAGGAGAGGATCCCACTGTCAAGGGCAGAAGGGGTTGACCCACATGAGTATAAACCAAGTGCTCTTCTGTTTCAGGACTCACAACAACCTCTACACGCCAGAGATGGTGGCTAGGCTGGGGGATACATTTGCAAAGGCCTTGGACATGCTGGAGGTGGAGAAGAATGCCATCCTAGGTAAGGGGCTTCTCTTCAGGAGGAATGCATCAGCAGATCCTCAGAGGTGTTTGAGGTAGTGATCGATGAATAGCTGTGGAAGTGAAGAGGAGCTGGAGAGCCAGCTTCATAGTATTCACAGCTCAGCTACGATTTGAACCTGCTGAAATGAAGAAGTTCAATAAGTTACTGGTCTCAGACAAATTGGTTTCTTCTGCACAAAATGAAGGGTACCCTGCCAAACTGCTTATCCCAGCTGGGTGGTGGTCTCTGCAGAATGGCATTTCATCCTCCGCTGGTGCAGAGACCTGTCCTGGAAGGCAAGAGCCAGGTCTTGCAGTATAGCCCTATCATTTGTTTCCAGATGGTGTATTAGAGAGGTTTTTGGAACCATCTTAAAACAGGTTTGAGCTTGTGAACACAGAAGCCTTTCCAGCCAAGCAGAAGTGGGTGGCCTTGTGGATAAAGTGTGGACCATGACTCTGGAAATTTCAGAGTTTAATTTCAGGTTCTGACAGACAGTGAAATATTTCAGGGAAGATGTTTTGTCTGTCTTGTTTCCATTTCCTCCTGTAAAATGAGGAGATGCTTCCTCTATCTGTTTTCTGTGGTCTATAAACTCTCTGTCTGTGATCCACTGCACATAAAGCTGCAGGGCCTTGATCTCTGCTCTATACTTTTTAATATCGTAGTTCAGCAGTAGCTTGTGTCATGACAGACATGAATACAAACCTGAAGGGATGGGCTATTAGAGGAGCTGCACAACTGTCAGCTTTGCTTCTGACTGGGTTTTGATAGATCTGGTAAGTTTTGCTTTGGAGAAATGAAGGGGCTATAACAACCTTAGTGGAAACACCTCTGCTGTAGTTACAACCGACCTGAACTTGGCTGACCTCTGAGGGGAGGTTCTGCTGCAGGGTTGCTGCACCTCTTCCCATTTGGCTGCATGTTGATCTTCCCAAGCACTCTCCTCACTGCTGTCAGGCTGGCTGGAGCCTGCCCAGCATGCACTGAAGGGGCACTGTGCTCTCTCATTAATGTATTAATATCTCATTAATCTTTCCCACAGGTCTGCCTCAGCCTCTGCTGGAGCTTTATGACTCTCCTGTGTACAAAACGGTCTTAGAAAGGATGCAGGGCTTCTTTTGTACCCTCTACGACAACTGGTAAGAGCACCAGGTCTCCCCCACGCGATCCAGCACCGCACAGCTGGAGCAGTAGGCTGTTGCCGAGCGTTGACTTCTAGAGTTAGACTTCTCATGTGAGCTGTATCCTATAATATCCAAGTACGAGTTGGAGTGGTGAACTATACTCGGTGGTTGTAACCTACACACAGTTGCTGGGAAAAGTACCTCAAAATGCGGATCTGCCTTTAGCTCTTCTGCAGTTAGGTAGTCAGATTGGAGCACTTCTCTTGTATCCTGACCTAGTTTGTCTCTCTGCTACTTTTAACTCTGTGTTGGGATACATCAGCACTTCAAAGTGCATTTTAGTGCTTAAATGCTTAATTCATTGCCCCTCTGCAGGTATCCCAGAAAAAAAGAGACACCATGCTAAAATTCCTCTGTAGTATTTGTTTAAGAACATAGCAGCTGTCTAATCTCAGGGTGATAGTATAGTACTTGCAGCCTTTGCAGGCCAGAGGCGTGGTACCTGTTATCTGGCAGAGTTGCAACTAACTTGTTTTTTGTTCAAGTTTCCACATCCTGGGAAATGCAGGCCCCTCCATGCAGCAGGATTTCTACACCGTCGAGGGTCTCGCCAACCAGCTCCTCAGCTCAGCTTTCAACAACCTCGACAACATTCCTGATTACAGGCTGCGTCCCATGCTCCGTATCCTTCCATCACTGTCTCAGTCCGGCTAGGAACGCTTTGAGCATGCAAACTGAGAACCTGGTGGCTTCCTAGTATTGTTTTCAGTATGGCCAAGCCAAAGAAGGGTGATTGAGGAGGTAAACGAACAGGGATACACCTGGTGTGGATGAGGTGTGAGCCTAAGAGGGCATGAGCAGAACTAGCAGTGCATGGGGTCAGGGAGGATAAATGCAAAGGATTTGTGTGGTCCTGGAGGCACCACAAGAGGAGAGTGTTGCCCTCTGGAGGATGGGGGGGTTTGAATAGTGTAGGAGCTTGGCAGTAGGGTGTCTGACTAGACTTTGTGCTTGTGTGGGAGACCATCTGGAGTTCCCAGCCCACTTTCCAGGGCTGGACATTCAGTCTTACAGTTAGGAAGTTGGTGCTAACTAAGCACCCTCAGCTTTCTCAGCTGAACTGTCAGGGGAAGATGCTGAATACCTCATGCTCCTGCTGTGGAAAGATACCGCTTGTTAATTCAGGGCTGTGAGAGGATGGGCTTCAAGTTATCTGTTGCTTGGCCCTCCCAGTGGAATGGGCTGGTTTGGCTGTTGTGCTGCAGCCTCCCTAGCAGCTGGCCATATGTGCTGCGTCTCTTCCTTAACTGGGCTGTGCAGGTGTGTTTGTGAAGCCCTTGGTACTCTCCTGCCCTTCAGAATACTACGAAACCCTTGTCTGCCCCATGCTGGGACCACTCTTTACCTATCTGCACATGGTAAGAGAACAGCTTGTTCGATTCCTGTTCCTTGGCAGCCCAGACTCCTTGTCGCAGCTGGCAGCAATGTGTGAGAACATCTGTCCAAAGCCAACAGAGACAAGGGCAGAGCCTTGATACTTCATGATTTTGATGCTGTTTAGGGGGTCTTTTGAGATGCATTGAACTCTGGCTGTTGCACAGCACCCCTTGCTGTGAATTCAAACCTGTGGTATCAGCTCCTCAACCTTCAGCCTTGAGAATCGTTGTGGAGTTTTTTTTTGCCTGTCCCCCCCCATTTTCCAGACAGATCAGTTACTTTAGCTAAGATTCCTACAGCCAGCACAGCCACAGCATCTTCAGCACAGTTGGTAGCAGTTCTTGTCCCATTCAGAATGGGGCTTGGCATGAGAGCTATGTTTAAAGCTCGTGTGCTTCTAGTGGCAGCTGTCGCTTGGGCCTCTGCGTTGTGTCCAGTGTGGCTCCTTAGGAAGGTATTGAATCTTCCCTTTTGTCTTGAACAGAGGTTGTCTCAGAAATGGCAGGTGATCAACCAGCGAAGCATGCTCTGGTAAGTTTCCACCTCGTGATGTGAGTACTGGAAGGGGGAAATGGGAAGTGGGATGGAGCTTTGGCCCTTTGCCCAGGGAACAGCCCTGCCAGCAGAGGACTGGAAAACAGTGTTTACCCTGATGGTGACCCTGAGGAGAGGGAATACTTTGAGACATTGTCTCCCTTCACACTAAAACCTGTTCTCCGCAGTGAGGACGATGCTGCAGATGACAACCCTGAGTCTCAGGAGATGCTTGAGGAACAGCTGGTCAGGCTGCTGACCCGAGAAGTCATGGATCTCATCAGTAAGTGAAATCAAGCTAGGTCCCCTGGGATGTTTGCCCTGGAACCGACAATAACAATTTCCAGTGTGCAGTAAAACTGAATGATAATGGCCAGTAGCACTTAACATGATGCTTAGAAGCTAGGTGTGAGACAGCTAACCCTGCCAAAATCTTGGCTAAAACCTAGTAAGAGATCAGTTAAAAACCTTTAGAACAGAGTTTGCCTTCTTTCATTTAGGGCTTCATGTTTATGGCACTGTCCCTGTAGGAGTCCAGTCCTCCTTTGGAATCTGGGTTCTCCCTTTCTGTGCCCTAGAGCCCAATACAGGCCAACCTGAGTGTGGAGCAGTTTTGTTGCTGGCAATTGCCATGTCTCTAGCCAGACAGAAGGGAAGTTATTCCACCCACGCAATCTGCTTTGTGTTCCCTTTCTCCAACATTGTGTTCTTGCCAGCATGGCTTTGAGCAGAGAGGCTGGGAAAACTGACTCTGCCTAGAGATTACAGGTCTTCAACCTCGTATCTCCTTTCTTGATCTGTCTTGTTGCCTTAAGATGCTGCTCTTCTCAGGTTAGAGTTCAAATGGTTTTGCATGTTCCTGGTTCTCAGAAGTTTGAAGCAGACACTGTGCAGCAGGTTCTGCCGTGGGAGGATGCTGTGGGTGGGATGTTTCAGCCTTGCAGGTAGTGCAGTATTTGGCTTTTATACTGGGCTTTCAGATTCTTCAAGAACTGTGTCAGAGCTGGGGGAGCCTAAAGCAGCTGTGAGCCCATCAGAGTCTGTAGGATAATCTCTGCATGTTCTGAAGTAGCATCTTCCCTTTTCTGCTCTTCTGACCTGCAACTGTTTTTGCAGCTGTTTGCTGTGTTTCTAAGAAAGGTGTCGAGCATAACACTACTGCTGCTGTAGATGGAGACGGTGAGTAAACGCCCACCTTTGCCTCTCCTCCCCCTCGTGTGTGCAAGCACTTTTCCTATTTCTTCATGCATTTCTTGAGGGGGAGGCTGGCCTGTTGCTGGAAGTTATGTGTGAGGACGTATAGGTTTGATAACAAGCCTTCGTCTGTGTCCTGCCCAGTGTGTCTGGGGGGCCACAGAAAAACCCAGTCTAGCCTAGAACAAATGTGCTGTAGGGTTCAGAGGTAGCGTGTTGGAACAGCTGATTCCTAATGTACCAAGAAGAGGTCTGAGGGAGAAGAGGGGGGGATGTGCACCATCTTCCCAAGAGCTGGAGGTAGCTAGTTGGGTGCCTTTCCTGCCCCACAAAGGCTGCGTGCTTTTTGCTTGGAGGGAAGCTGTGCCAGCATACTGATTCTGTGTGCTGTCCCCTGGTTCCCAGCTTAGTTCTCCCTGTGCCTCCCTCCTGTGTCTCCCCCAGTCCTCGGGGGGCCGTGTTCACAGCGCTGCCTTTTCTCTGCTCCGCAGATGATGAGGCGATGGCCACGGAGGTGACTCCCCCTGCCAGCGCAGAGCTCACCGAGCTCGGCAAGTGTCTGACGAAGCAGGAGGTAAGAGTGCCTGCTCTGACTTCCACCATCTGTTCTCTCTACTCTTTGTCGTGCTTGTCTGTGGTGCAGCCAGACACTGCAACAGAGATCTGGGATGCTGGAATATTCCCCAGTGTGAGAATCCTCTCTCGGGAACATAAATGTTTTTTAAGGGCCTTGTTAATGGCTGCAGAAGCCACAAAGCATGTGGGGGTTGGGATCCAGTAAAATATGCAGCTCCAGTTTAAGCCCTTCTGTGGGTGAGGCCCTGAGCATTCAGCCTCCAGGGTGCTCCCTGGCTCTGCCTCCATCCTGGGCTCTAGCCTTGACAAGAAAGAACTTCACCCAGCAGCTCTTTTTTTCTGTAAACAGAAAAAACACAGCCCACTGTGCAGAGTACCTTCATCTCAACACCTCTGTACTCCTTCTCTGCTGTGGATGCCTCAGAAGCTCTTACAGAAGCTTTTGCAGTGACTTGATACTAGCAGCTGATGGGAGTCCATGGGTGCTCCAGAGCCTTTCCAGGAAAGATGAAGGGAGCAGGTTTGCTTGATGTTGGTTCCTCATGGCTCTGAGGGTGCACACTGGGTGCCTTTGAGCACCTTCAGCTGGAGCAGCAGCATGCAGGATTCTCAGAGGATTACCCCAAAGAGGTCCTGCAGAGTCCCTGGATTGCTTCTTGGTCCCCTTCAGGTGTGAGCCCTGGAGGTTGGAAATGGTTCCTCTGACTGGTTTCCCTCTGACTCCTTTTCAGGATGTTTGCACTGCGCTGCTGATCACTGCCTACACATCCCTTTCCTGGAAGGACACCTTGTCCTGCCAAAGAACCACAACACAGCTTTGCTGGCCACTACTCAAACAGGTACCTCTGGGAGGAAGAAGGGATTAGTTCCTGGCAGGGTTGGGAGAGAAAGCTCTGACTGTAGTGAGAAGTGTGGCTGCTTCACCCCTGGGCACCTCCTCCCTCAGGAAGACCAAGCTGCTGCAGAAAGGCAGTCGTGTATCAGTATCCTGCTTCTGTGCTGACAGTGCGTCTTCCCCAGGTGCTTCCAGGAAACCTCCTGCCTGATGCCGTGTCGTGGTTTTTCGTAAGTGTGCTGAAGGGCTTACAGACGCACGGGCAGCACGACGGCTGTATGGCAGCTCTTGTCCACCTGGCTTTCCAGATCTACGAGGCCTTGGTGAGAAACTCTCTTCTTTGTCTGGATGCCAAGTGGGCTGGGGAGTGGTGGAAGACTAATCCCATGCCCACTTGGGTAGGAGCAAATAGCCCTCTGAGGAGGGCAGGGCTGCTCCTCTATCAGAGCTGTGTTAACCGTACTTCTTCCCCTGCAGCGCCCTCGCTACACTGAGCTGAAGGCAGTGATGGAGCACATCCCAGACATCCAGAGGGACTCTTTGGAGCAGTTTGATTCAAAGCTTCTCAACCCAACACTGCAGAAGGTGGCAGACAAGCGCCGGAAGGATCATTTCAAGCGCCTCATCACAGGTTGCATTGGGGTAGGTACATCTCCTAGAGGAAAGTGAACCTGTTTTGTTTCATGGCCGTACCCTGCAGAAGTGACAAGGCAGCCAGTCCACCTGCCTCTACCCAGCTGCTCCCCTTCCCAGCTGCCCCCCTTCCCAGCCAGGAGGCTGCTGCAGCACCTTCTCAGTGTTTGTTCTGTCTCTCTCCAACCTGGAGGTATGGTGGGGGTGGCAGCACAGACCCAGCACCCCTCCAGCAGTGACTTCTCACGAAGAGGCAGGGGGAACCTTGCACAAGGGTGCCTGCAGGAACAGGGCGTTAAAGTGTTTGAACAAAGCTGCTAGGTGGGCGGTGGGCTGCTGCGAGGATGGTGGCATTTGAGTCTGGTACATTGAGTTAAAAGCTGGGGAGCTGGTGCACTGGTGGTTACCCCGGTGTCCTGGCACTTCAGAAGGACCAGGCCTGAGATTCCCTAAAATGGAAGCATGGGGTTCAGGCCCAGGGATTACTTGGAATCAG
>NW_010313545.1:26382-27063 GCF_000700745.2 Antrostomus carolinensis
AGGGCTATGAAGGCAGTAATGACTGATGCCTGCCTGTCTGTCCTCTGCAGAAGCCCCTCGGGGAGCAGTTCCGCAAGGAGGTCCATATCCGGAACCTCCCATCTCTCTTCAAAAAGGTGAAGCCATCACTGGAGACGAATGTGCTAGAAAATGAGGATGGAGAGGGCCTCACTGCACTCTTTGAGCCCTGAGCCTGGGATGCTGCAACCATCTCCTCCCCTACCTTGTATTTTGTCTCTCCTCATAGTAAGCACATTAGATTCTCCTTGTCATCACCTCCACAAACGTTCATCTAAATAAAGCCCCTTATGGGTCCTGTCCCATTCTCCTCCCTCCGGTGGGATGGGGCCTGCGGTGGCATTTCAATCAGTCTGTTAAGGCTTCTCTGATTCCTTCCCCTCCCCTCCATTGGATGAGCATCTTTAGATCTCTGCAAGGTGGGAGCTGAGCCCATAGACTCCGTTAGGCAAATCCTGGTCATCCTGTAGCCTTGGGTCACTCTTGCTCCACTTTTTCATCCCTTGGGGTCTAGGCAGAGTACTGTGCCATGTGCAAATGGGCTACCTTCATCTTCTGCTGGGTGCTAGTAGCTGGGCTTTGTGGGGAACACATCAGCCACTCCTGTCGTGCCTCTCAGCACTTGTCCCTCGTGGACTGCTGTTCTGATGAATCCGTTTCCCT
>NW_010313546.1:0-16387 GCF_000700745.2 Antrostomus carolinensis
CCTCGGCAGGAGGAAAAATGTCCTTCTTCAACTTTCGTAAGATCTTCAAGCTGGGTGGTGAGAAGAAGAAGAAACAATACGAGCACGTCAAGAGGGATTTGAACCCTGAGGAGTTCTGGGAGATTATAGGCGAGCTGGGAGATGGGGCTTTCGGTAAAGTGTTCAAGGTAAGGGCGGGCGGGCGGCTCGGATCGCTTGCGGTATTGCTGGTGGCTAAAAAATGACTTGTGGTGTTGCTGCTGAGTGCAGCGCTGTCTGCATGTGGCCTCTGTGAGCTCTGTCCCCCTCGGAGACCTGTGGTAACCGTCGAGTTTCTGGAGAACTTGGTGAGGCAGCGCCCACCTGCCGCCCTGCCAGCAGGGACGTGTCCCGAGTCCCCGCGGCGTGTCGGTGTGCGAGCCGAGCCTGTGATCCAGGCGCCTCTTGTCCACAGAGGCTCAGGAAACTAAAGATAGAAAAGACCTATTAGGTCATTGTCCCGCCTTCTGCTCCACCCTGCCCGCTGCTGAATCGCTCCCTTCTCCTGTATTTTGTTTTTCTGGACTCGTGCACAGTGTGGCTTCTCACCTTACGGGGGCTGGGTGTTCTGAGGTGTGAAGTTCATACTTTTCTTTTTTTTTAAAGTTCATGTGCGGAAGGAACCCCATGAACAGTCAAATTTACTTGTGTGCCGTCGTGCATTTTTAGGGCCAAGCTCACCTCGCTTTTAACGGGCATTCTCCTATCTTGTTCCACGTGGAATTGAATTAAATAGTTGTGTTATCTTGGCTTTCTTTAGCTGGCAGAATTCCTGTGTTTGATCTCCGAACTTCTCTCGGTTGTTTGAACTTTAAATCTTTTAAGTATACTGGTACAAGTAGTGATTTTAAGGATGCTTATCTAGAATTTATCAAGCAAAGTGGAGTGCAGTGGCATAGATATAACGCCTCTAGTGTTTAACAAGACTGTGGCTTTCAGGCAAATCTTCAGCTACTTTTTTTCTAAAAAGGAGTGATTGCTCCACGGTTGATATGAGAGAATTGGAGAACTGACATGAACTGAGACTCTGGAGCAGGTTCTTGAGACTGGATAAAAATAGCATCAGAAAGAATAGCATTTTCAGTGTTTCTGAGAGCTAATTCGGTCAAGAAGCATTTATATTTGGAGTACTGCATTTGAGAGTTTATGAAATCTGGACACTCGTGAAACCTGTGCTATTTTTGGTAGAAGCTATTTTAGATTTTACTGTACTGTGGTGTTTGTTACCCAGTTGTAAATTTGAGCCAAAGTTCCGCAGTTAGTTCAGAATGCTAGGTGGGTTTTTTCACCCTGGGAATTTGTCAGTGTTCTATTTTAAGAGCTTCCAGTTTATTCTGATATTGGTGCAGTGCATAGTCCAAATGGTGGTTCTTGCATCAGTGTGGAAGATTAGAGATTTTTTTGATTCAAATGACTGGGAAATACGTCTGAAGTTGCTGTACCATAAACTGTGGTGGCAATAAAACCATAATGTTGTCTCGAATGGCATTTGCGGAGTATTACAGCTTTTCTTCAAATGTCATAGTGAAGTTTTTATTCCCTTTTCGTGAATGTAATGCTCTGTCCCATAGAGATGACTGGGGAAGCCTCAGAGATACAATTCTAAATGTATTCTCCTCCCCCACATGCATTTCCCCTCCCATCCTCAAGCCTCTTCTCACTTCATGTTTATCTGTAGGCATGTCTGTATTGGCAGTAGTCTGTACAGGAAGGTGTCTGAGCAAGACAAGTGGTAAATTTTGCGTTTCAGTGTACTTTGTGTACAACAGGAGAGTTTTTTTCCAGTTGGATGTGATTTTTCACTTTGAGATTTATTTCTGTATGTGAAATGGCAGTGTTAACTGTTGAAATTGAATTTTTCAAAATTAAATTCTGTTTTAAAAATTGCAGTAGTCAGAATTAACATGCAGTTACACTGCTAAACTTGTTGAACGTAGCACTTATAAAAATTAACAGGTACTACTATTCTTGGAAAAAAAAAATTCCTATTAAAAACCCAAATCTCCTACTGCATGTATTCTGCAGCATTCATTTTGTTTCCACCTAGTCTGAGAAGGAGGCTTATGCGCAGATACTAACAGTGCTTGTGTTCCTGTACCTGAGCATGCTTGGCAAGAAGCTGTTTTGAAAGTGAGGGTGTGTTAGGTTGTTCTTTCTTGGATATACACCTCCAATGAGAAACTGCAAGAATAGCTGTTCAATACCTTCTCACATTTTGGAATCGAAACTATAAACTAGAACGAAACTGTCAACATTTGAAGATTTTGTCTTTGTGTCATGTAAATGTGGGACATTTAGGGGGTTTCATTTTCTTTGTGTGGTGGGTTTCTTGGGGATTTTTTTTTTGTTGGTTTTGGGGTGTTGTTTTTTTTTTACAAAAAACCTCAACACAGTTACATTTGTCAAAACTGCATTTGCCTTTGTTTAAGATTCTAGGAGTCAGTGTGTGTGACAGGGTTTTGGCTGACATATGATCAAATGGAATTTCCAGATAAATAAGACTTTGTATACTTCGAACTTTTAATAAAAAATAGGTTAGATTGGTTACATACTATGATGTCCCATAGAGAAGTGTTTGGTTTAGTTGTGTAACTCATCTTCAGGACAAAGCATCAAATATTTAAATAAAAACTCAAAATCAACTCTTAAATTATTCCGATGGTACTATGAAGCCTAGCTGATTAAATTATTTACATTAAAAATGCTATGTCTAATGATAACTAGTTTTCTATACAAAATTTTAAGGGTATGGAAAACTTGGGATTTGTTCCCCTTCTTCCCAATCAAGTTCAAGGATATTGCTTATTTTTTTAATAACTTAGCCGAATTACTAGAAGAGCTTATTTCCTTTGAATCTGTTTGTTCTGGTTTTCTAAAGCTTTCTTAGCTCTGACAATTCCTACGTTTGTAGTCACTAAGTAATGTTTAGAAATACTCTGTTTCTAAGCATTTCGACTGCTGTTGCAAGTCTCTTGTGATCAGAGGAGCTATGTAACTGCAGAGCACTCACTGATGGCAGAGGTTTATGGTTGTGTAGGACTTTTCATTCTAGCCCTTTTCTGAAAAGCCTCTTCAAAGAGGCTGTTTCCTTTTCTTTTCGCTCTTGGCTGAGGAATAATGGTGTAGTTTTCCATCCTTTTTCAGTTTATAGACCCTTGCAGTACTTCAGTGTCAGGTGATGGTCCTCGTAAAGAGAATTTCGAGGTTGTTGATGATAGACTTTTTTCCAGTCTCTTTTAATTGCCTTTCATGGATTATTTACAATTACTGAATGGGCTGCCAGGGTTCTGACAGCTGCTAAAGAAGCATAATATCAGCATCAGTGGCTGATTTCAACTTTGAAGTTTAGCAGTTAGATTGCAAACTACTAGAAAAGAAAAAACAAGAGAGTTTGAAAGTGCTATTGACTTGATAAAGTTAAGCCTAAGAAAATTCTTAGGCTCTTAATGTTAATTGTAATCAGTTACTTTAGAAATTAGTTACATTATTAGATCATGTTACTTTATTCTTTTTTACATTGCCCTATTGGATCAAATATCAGTTCAGTGCACATTGTAAACCTTGCTTTAAGGTAAATCAGTATAAGTAAGTGTTAAAGACTTTCATCAGCTTTAAGCTACTTTCTGAATCCTCAGAAGTTAGTGTTCAGATGGTGTGAAAACAGACCTTTAAAATGCTTAATGTGTTCTGTGGCTCTTTCTTACTAAAGTTCCTGTTAGAGAATTTTTGTCATATGGGTTACATAACTAATTAAAATGCAGATATCTTCCTGGGTTAACCTTTTGAATGAAATAAAAGTGATGGGACTATATTTCAGTACAATTTGCTAGCCTTTTATTGGTAGTGAGAACATTGTACTTGAATATAAGAACACTTATATTGCAGAAAGTTGGTGTCATCTCTGAGCCCTTCACTAGAGGATACTCCTCCAAGGAACCCATGGTCTTTTGGCAATCATTATGATAATTATAGGTATCATCTGTACAAACATACTAATTTTAAGTCTTCTACAGGAAGAGATTCTATAGTGGTAGAATATATGTGTCAGTATATGATATAAGAGATAGGATATATGTGTATAGAGAGAGAATATATAGTGTATATTTTAATAGAAATTGATGAATTATTATTAGAGAATCCTTTGTACTTGTCTGGTTCTGAATTGCATTCATGTTTAGTTTAAATTGGAATACTCTGCCAATTTATAGTATCCCATTCATGACCATGAATCTAAGATGTTGGAAGTGTTGTGTATACAAGATTTTCATAGGAATTTGGAAAATCAAATATTTGTATTTCGTTTAAAGTTATTAAGACAAGTTTTCCAACTCTCAGCAATTGCTTGCTGCTGCTTGGTTAAAAACACTATTCTGCTTTCTCTTTAGGTTCAGAGAAGAAATATTGTAGAAGCTGATAGCCGTAATCATGGTGAACAGCATTACCCAAATGCATTATCTTCTGAAAATTATATCTACATTAAGTATTCTTATGTACTTATATTTGCAATAGTGGCCAATACAAACTCATCTGTGGCTAATCATAGTGGTCTCCTGATAACAGTGTTTCTTCAAGTCCAATAAACTAATGCTGTTGCTTCATTTAGGTTAAGCTTTTATTTGTGTATTTAAAACAATCTTACCTGTAATGTACCTGTATGATTTACAGAAGAGCTTTTTTTTGCCTTAGTATCTTCTACAGCAGGTATAAACAAATACAATTTTTAAACAGTAATTTGATAAGACTGGACCAATTTACTTACTTAATGATAGTGTGGCCTTAACTCCTTTTAATGATAAAAAATGAACTGTCAGTTGGTGGCCACTTAAAACTGCTTTTTGTGTACCACTAACATCATAACTTTTTTTTATAATCCTAGAAAATACTTTAATTAGTCTGTCCTGAAAAGAAAATCAGTGCAGAGCAAGGAGAATTTATATTGCCTAGTTTTTGTGGCCTTACAACCCATCAATCTAAATAATTCCTGCAGTTGAGTATTGTAACTTGAAGTTTTCTTAATGATACTAATGAATTATGCTGCTTGCTAGGATGTGTATCTTTTACATCTGTAATAACACTCATGGAAGCTGGTTTGGGCCACTTACTGAATATCTAAGCTGAAGCACTACTATGCTGGATTTTGTCTGCTCTTTATCTTTTGACTTACCTGGTGTCATCAGCTCCACTAATTCTTTAGAAGAATTTGTTAGAGCTGTTGGAACTCATAAACATTCCTATATAAAAGATACAGTTTCCTGTGGAAGAATATTGCTTGAGTTCATCTGAAATCCTGTATGTTTGATACTAGTCGGAAGATAAATTCACATTTGAAAATTTCCTCACAAATACTGTGTTTCGTGAGCCTGAAGTTTCTACCATAAGCCTAGACCTGGAAAGAAAAAGCAGGTGAAAATGTCCTGAACTGAATTTTAATACATAAGAATGAATCTGTGCAGAACTTTTGGAAATTTTGTTTAAAATTGTTTGCTATACTTAATATATTGTGTTCTAATCTATTTTCATTCATAATTGACTGTATAAGTTGACCTCTGATTAAACTGGAACAGTAAAATAGTACAGTTGTCCTCAGGAGATATGAATTAATAATATTCATTTAAATGCCATGTTGCTTTGTTTAGCCATAAAGGCATTAGTAGATAGAGGAGAGAAGAGAGTTGATGTACTCTCAAGAGACTAATGTATAAGATGGCAATGTTCAATTTTAAATATTTAGTCTAAGTAAAGTAGAACTAAAACTTTACCTAAAGCTTGATAGCAACTGTCATTTCCATAAGAGTAGTCTGATTATTTTAGGGCTGCTGTACGTGCTCTAGATAAAAAAAGATGTTTGACCCTTCATAGAAGGCAAATGATTTTAGTCTTGATGAGCAGCTCGATGCGTTGCTCTGTAATGTTATCTTTATTTTCACACTACTGCAGTTTTACCGTGTTGAAGATGGCAGATAAGGAAAAGGCAGTAAGTATCATTGTTTTAAACCCTGGGCAATAAGTTAAGGGAAAAGTTTTACAGAGCTCTTCACACCTATTGTCACACTTGCTAAGTTTTCTGAGGAAAGGGGTAATGCAAGAAAGTAATCTGTAGCCTGTAAGCTCAGATAATTTTCTTGTTTTAAAAGGCTGTTTGCAGAAAGTAGAATCTCCTTTCCATTTCATCTGTAGCAAGGAAATATTCTGAAGTATAGCACGTTTCCCTTCTCCCTTGTTGTGAGAACATCTTTAGTAAGTCACTTGGCTTAGAATCAGCATCACAGTACTTAACTTATGAGTAATGTGTTGTCTGTCTGTTGCATTCAGAATTAAAACTGCATACAAGTTTGTGGAGGATAAATATAGAGTGCTCATGATCACTCCTTGGTAAGGCAGTCATCTTTTCCAAGGTGTGAGCACAGTTACATAAACTGTTTAAAAACTCTTAAGTAAATAGGAAATCATTATTTGATTTTTATTTATCTATGTTTATAAAAGTTCCTAACTTTTTTCATGTCATCTGATATTTCAAGTTTCTTAGCTAACTATTTGTGTAAATGCTTGGACTGTTGGTTTCTTGTCTGGAGGGTAAAGTAATATTGAATTTCAGGCATAAGCCAGATGTGACTGTTTAATGTTGTCAAATAGTCTGCAGAATGAAGCTTGGTGAAATACTTCTTCATATCTAAGTCAGATGCAGTCTATTTAATTAAATTATTCTGATATAGGAGCTTAAAAAATGCTGCAGTACCGTGGGTTTGGGTTTTTTGTTTGTTGGTTTTAGGGGGTTTTTTATGAGTTTTGTAGACAAATTGGTTAAACCTTTTGAGTTTAATCTTTGGCAGAGAAATAGTCCTCCAGTAGTACAATCCTCCAAGCAGTAATAGGTGCTATTGTTGCAGAGCAGTAGTTTACAGGTTTCTTTTGGAGGTGACCCAAATTCTAGTTTTGACCACCCCATAACCAATATTGAAGAAATAATTTGTTGGATTTGTATTTGCAAATGCCACTTTTTTTTTTTTTTTTTTTAATTGAATGTGGTTATGGATGGGCCTTACATACTTCATGGGCTGTGACCCACGTTTTGAGAATCTTGCAAGATTATAAACTTCATTCTCTTTCAATGACAGTTGTGTCTGTGTAAAAGAGGCAACATGCAATTAAACTCTCTGGTTTGAGATCTGAAGTGCATTCCTGGAGACCCTGGTGCCTGAAGTGTCATTTATTAATACTTTTTTGATCTTTGCTTCTTTGTGCTCCCCCAATAACCTTTAATTATATTCAGATTATACACGGAGTTGATGAATTCGTATTGTGTCAACTCTTTTGCCTATTGTCTTACTTTACAGTAGCTGCCAAATCACTCAAATACAATGCTTGTGCTCTCTTTTCATTTGATACTATTTGGATTGTTCCAGTTTTTAAGGTTTAGTGGTGGAAAAGCCATGAAATTTGCAGTTAGAAAACAAAGCAGATTGAATTAATAGCACAGAGTAAAAACATAAATGAAGTTTTATAGTGTTTCTCCAAACCCATGTAAAATACATATTGTAATTCCCTCTAATTAATTTTAGTGGCTTTATAACATGATTACAATATGGAATGCTTGAAAGACATTTTAACTATCAAATATGTCTCTATTAAGTCATGTGGAAACATTTTTTTTCTACTCAGAAATGGGAAAGAATCTTTTTAGAGAGAAATAAGACCTAGTACTTGCAGAATATATTTGAAGGATGTCAGGCAATAAAAATTGTCTAAGTAATATTCAATAAAAAATAGTGGGCTACCTCAAACCACTCTGCAATGGGATTCATATTTCAACAAAAAATTAAGACTTTACTGTACATATTAATTTTCCATTGACATTTCACATTATCTGTTGAATATGCTCTATGTTCTTGATACAAACCAACTAAAGTACATGCAGCAGAAGATTTACATAAAGCAAAAAAGTCACAGCAAAATAGTAATGGAAGATTATTCATATATTTAGTGCACCTACTTAAACTATCATATTTGGTTGTAGGAGGACATACTGTTTTCTTAAAGCAGTTCTAAATGTATGTAAAAGCAAGTTACAATATTAAAGTTACAGATTTTTCTTGGTTTTTTACTCTTTGGGATTAAGACTGGGTTGTAGTGTTCTGTGGGATTGCATGTGTTTATTATATAGAGAGGTTAATGTAAAACAGCTAAGCATGAATAGTTATTTGGAAGTTCAGAGAAACACACCAACTTTTTCCCCTTTACATAGCCATGTTTATATTTTTGAGCCATTTTCTGTTTAGTTAATTACCTATAGCCTAGAGCAAGAAATTGCTCAAGCATAGATTCATGCTTGAATCAAGTTCCACTCAAAATCTGGCTTTAAGAAGGTTCTGATTACCTGAAGCATGCTATTCTATGTTATGATTTTTAATTTTTACTGATTTTTCTATGGAGATGAATATGAAGAAGTGAAAAAGTAGAATCGTACTAGCTTGATAATGAATTGGAGAAGATTGTCTCTTTACTTTCTTCATATGTCATTGAACAGCATTTTAGATCTCTCTGAGACTTCCTTGTTTAAGTAGAACTTTAAATAACTGGCTTTTGTCTCTAGAAATATTTAGTCATAACCGTGATTCAGAATACAGTGTTCTGAGGGAAGTTATTGTAACTTTATTAATAATACAGTAATAACTTGGCAAGACTTTTTGCACTGGGATTTATTCTTATAGGTAATGGTTCTCCTGACACAGATTTATGCTGTAAACCATATTTATGCTTTTCTGTAGCATATGTCTAGATTTCACATTACAGAAGATGACTTTTCACTTGTATTTATAAGCAGGAAAACAGTTAATACTTTGTAATCAGAAGGCAGTGAAACCATAATGGAGAAATGTCAATTGAGTGCTTCAGCAAGAATTAGCATGTTGCAGTAAACCCTCATCTCCTTCACAGCCTTTGGCTCAATCAGGCTTTATTCAATTCATATGCTGCCTTTCTTTATTTTGTAAAGTTCAGTCATGTTCCTGCCCCACCTTCAGCTTTTCCTGTTTGAATCGAAGAGGCCCAACCTTTTTAGTCTATTTTTTATGAGACAACTGCTTGACCCTTTAATGATATTAGTTGTTGTCCTTCTCTCATTCTCTTCAGCTTCTGCGGATGCCACAAATCTCTCAGTTCATCCTTCAGATGAACTGTTCTGTTTTTCAGTGCTGGATAGTCATGGGTGAGAACCACAGGTCTGTGCAACTACATTACACTGTGAAAACTGAACCGTAATCATTGCTGGGAAATACGGTCCGAAGAGTTTGAACAGGAATTATCCCCAAAGAGAACTCGAATCATGCCAATGATGCAGAGAAGTGGGTACTCTTAACAGTTAAGCCAAGCTTGTTTTTACTTTTTCACCCTTTCCAAGTAGTTTTTACTACATTGAAGGGGCACTAACCGAGTTTATAAGTAACCTGAAAGAAGGAAGTGGTCTGCTATTTTTCATCTCTCTGGGGTGGGAAGTCTGAAAGCTTAAGAGTCACCATATAAACAAGAATACTGTCAAGTGTTTCCTATTCACTGACAGGGATAGCTGGGGGACCTGAAAATGCCTCCTTTGCTTTTGGCTGTAGCAAGTACTTTAAGCTGTCTCTTAGTAGCAAACGTGGATGTTCTGGTCAGCTTAATAGCCCTAGAAGTTGTTTGTTAATTTAGCATGTTACACTTAAAAACAAACAAAAAAACCCCCACGCACCCGCTAGCGTTTTAAAGTGAAATATAAAAATGAGCTAATGTACAGGCTTGTTAACTCTCTTGTTAGTTTCGATGTTTATTGATGCTTTTGACTTCTCTTAGTCTTTAGTGGCCCATCATGGGACCCCACCTTTGATCCAGTACAATATGAAGAAGATTCTTTGAATCTCTGAAAAGCACTAAAACAGTATGGAACTGTGATACTAAGTGAAACAGTTAATAACACATCTTCCCAGATAACTAGTGATAGAACAAGAGGAAATGGACTCAAGTTGCACCAGGGGAAGTTCAGGTTGGATGTCAGGAAAAACTTCTTCACTGAAAGGGTTCTCAGGCACTGGAACGGGCTTCCCAGGGAAGTGGTTGAGTCCCCATCCCTGGAGGGACTTGAAAGACGGGCAGATGAGGTGCTCAGAGATCTGGTTTAGTAGTGGACAGGTATGGTTGGACTTGATGATCTCAAAGGTCTTTTCCAACCAAAAAATTCTGTGATTCTCAAGGTGGTGTATTTCAATAGCTTCAGTAAGTACAGAAGTGACTTGAATAACGGGTGGCTGGGTCTTTTCTATGACTGTTTTCCATAAGTTTCTGAGAGTGGAAGTCAATGCAGTTCTGGCAGTGTATTCCTATTCCCACCTCCTTCCTTGTGACAGGTCTGGTGCTTGCCAGCCCTATGATGATCTGCTTCAAGGAACTAAACCACCCAGAAGCTGATTGTTTGTGTAATCTTCTTGGCTCCCCAGACCAGCTCACGGGAGGGCTAGGCAAGTGACAGTGCTGATGTAAGAGAAAAATGACAGAACAGTGTCAGCATTGGCTTAAATAGCTGTGCAAGGGAAAGGGTGAGGTGGCATATCAGTATTCTGAAGTGGTTAAGGTATGTCAGATGAATGTTGTTTATCAGGACAAAGAAAACATAGACGTACTTCTGTGGTATTAATCATCTGCTGCTAGCAACAGTACTGTTAAAAAGGCAGTTTTGCTAAATGCTGCTGTTGGTATGGTTATCAGCCAGTAGTTCTGTCCCTTTGCATCACTGACATCCATGCTAGAAGAATTTTGTTGTGTAGACCTGTCTTTAACTGGAAAGTTACTAAAAGCCTCTGTTCCCAGTTTTGTTTCAGGTGGTGGTGATTCTTTCCTCTACTTTAGGTATGCTACATAACTGCTAGAAAAGAACAAAAATTTTATAAGACTTCTTATTTGGCACTAAGTTTACCTGTATGAAGAAAGCATAGAAACTGAATTGAATTTCAGAGTGAGCAGTGTTTTGAAGCAAGAAATGGCTTAAATAATTTTCCAAAAGGAATGGAATTCTGCATTCCCTCTCACTGTACAAATACACAACAAAAGATAACCCTCTGCTTCAAAAAGCCTTCAGCCTCATAAAAGATTTAAAAAATAAACATGAGAGAAAAGGAGGAATAGGAGAAAGGGGGAAGTCTTGTCAAAGAGAAAACTATTTCATCTCCAATGGCTATGCTGGTGCATCCTCATTGCTGTCAGTTCTTGAGGACATGGGCAGAATAAAGCTTTCATAATTCCATTAAAAGTAACGTTGCCACTCTATGAAGAGACAAGAACAGCACTTCCTGTTGAGTGTCTTGTGTGTTTATCTGTTCGCAGTGTTTAACTTTATCATGATACTCAGTAGTTCTGTTGGAGGAGGAACATTGTTCCTACATTGCATGAAAATCTCTTACCAGTAGAAGTTCACAAGTTCATTAGTTGCAGAAGTCTGAGGAAAGCAAATGTTTTCCCTTTGCCTATTTTGTGCATCAAGCTCTGCAAAGAGAGTTGAAGTTTTTTATCTTGATTTGTTTATCTGGATTTTTAAAAATAATTTTATCAAGTAATGCAGTAATTCCTCTGTCTGTTTGTATTTATCACTAGCATATTAAGTAAATTCTGAATGAATTACACTAATCAGTAAAATGGCAAGCAGCAAGTGCAAAAACATATCAGAATCTGAAAAAGCTTATAATCAGTAGCATGCTTCTAAATTAAAATGTCTCTTGAAATCAGCTGATAAATAATAGGATTTGCATTCATAGAGTTTCTCAGCATAGTCAGTTTTCTTAATTATTTAGTTGTTTAAATTCACCAATTAAAAAAAAAAATCCAACGAACCAAACAGTTAATCAGAAAGGCAGCATCAGAAGCAACACATTCCACTACTGTGCTGAATATGAATGAAGTTTACTTACAGAACCCAGGACACTGTTTTTTTGGCACTTGAGTAGCCAATTTTCAAGGAATACCAAATGTTTATTCAGGTGGCTCTTCCTCATCTCTTGAGATGTCATACTTGCAGCACAAAGATGGCCAGGTCATTATAAATTGTATATGAGGCAACCTTTCTAACTTGCACGTCAGAAGATTTCACTTTGTTTTCATGAGATGTATGTGGCTTTAGGGTCATTACTGAAGACTCACAAGAAAAGTACTGGCACGTCACAGACTGTATAAGCATGAAATAGCATACGTCATAGTGAATTTTGTAATTAATGAAGTTCATGGTAGAACTGACTTGAAAATAACTTGTTTACATTAAAGAGAGCTGAAAGACACTGGCTTAAGTATATTGATTCCTTTTTTGTTGTTGTTGTTGCTGTCTTTGTAGTTGGTTTCTTAAATTGTTTTAAAGATATGGACCAAAGGAAGCAATAACTTGCCTCTAGAATCCTGAATTTCCCATTGTTTTTAAAATACATTGATAACATAAAAAGAATATGAATTGGTGTCTATAACAATTTTACTGAAAAATAGGGATGATGTACAGCTTTCTTTATGAAAACTGTCAAAAGCTACTCTACTTCCTTTTTTCTTACCTCAGAACTAGGGGAAGTTTCATCTCAACAGACCAAAGCATATATGGAGCAACACAGTATGTGCTTTGATAGTTTTGCAAGAGCCGTTGCCAGTTTTAATGTGGTATTGATGCAGTCACGTTTCGTTTCCCACTTACAACTGTGTCTTTTTGTAAAATACTGAATTTAACTGCCTGTATAGTTTATATTTTTCACTTAAAATATATGAATTGTACTTTTCTGTTGTTTGTTTTAGCAAGACAAAGAATGAAATGGGGCGATAATGTTTCATCTTGTTTTATTTAAGATTTTACCTCTGGCTATTTAGCTGTGCTCATTGCAAGTCCTGGATATTGTTCACATTGCAGTATCAGATTATACAGAACCTTTTCCCAAACTGCCCATATTTTTGAGCTAGTATGATGTATATACTTTAAATGACAGTTAAGTTACAGTTAAGTTATATCCCATCATCTTCTACAATAAATACATACATTAAATTGTCTTAGTAGAGGTCCTTAAATGCCTTCCTTCTGCTATATGAAATGTAGAGCTTTTAGTAATATTCTTTGCTTTTTTGACAGCAAGTTTTTTTAACTTAATGACTGTGCCACATTTCATTTCTATGACTATGTAGTTTCCCTAGTAACGTGTCAGAAGCCTTTTGTTGAAGGGTTCTTAAAGTCCAAAGAAATTGTCATTTTTCTTTATTTATTATTCTGTTGACTTGTTCATTTCCAGCTTGAAAAGACAGAATTTTCTGTGCTGAAGTCAGAGGTGCTTTTTTTATTGTTGTTTTGTCACACATTAATAGCTGTGCAGGGTCAGCAAACAGCTGTAGCCATCTTGCATCTGATCTGGCTAAAGGCTCTGGGCAGAGGAGATCCCAATTTTGTTTTGTAACCTAACTCCAAGGAACAGGATGAGGAGAAACTGTGGCTTGGCCTAGCCACTTTATTTAAAGAAAAGAAAAGTACTGTAGGTTGCTAAGTGTACATCTATCAATGTACACTGTGTAGTCTGTAAAGCACTAGTAAACAAAATGACTTAGTGCTATATTAATCCAAAATGTGCTGTGGTGTGTCTGTTTGCAGAGTTAGCTTTTACAATTCCAAGTGTTTCCCTGGGAAGAGATGTGAGCAGGAGTAACACTGGTTCTCTGAGCTCCACTGTTGTTGAAAGAAATCTCAAGTGAACTAACGCATTGTTACAGATGTTAAATGACTAGAAGCAAGATCATAACATAGAATCCTCCCAGGTAAAGGAATCAGAGGTTTAAGTTCTGTGTTCAAACAAATAATACAATTACCAAGAGCAAATAATAAAATTTTCAACTGTCAACCTGGCAGCATGATAACTTTTTGAAAAAATTAACAGTCTGGACAGACAGCTTCAACTGTGGCTTGTTGGTTGTCTTAAAAGTAATTCTAGTGAACAGCTAGAATTAGCAATGGTTGTTTGATTAAGAATTATTTCTTGATATTATTGTTTCTTGGAAGCATTATTAATTTCTGTCATCAGGAATAAAGGTGTCTTTATTGCTGGAATAAAGATAATTTTAAACTGTAGGGACTAAAATTTGTAAATTAACAAGCAGTAAGCATTATGGTTTTTCTAATGACACAAGACTGAATAAATAACTAGGATATCTGTAATCCCAGATGAAGATACACTGGGCTGCTATCTTTCCTGGGAAGTTTTAAGTCAGTTTGGGGCTGACATTTTCTGGTGCTGGGTAAAATGGAGAAAACCTCTGTTGGGAACTGTTAACGTCCTCTGCAGATAAAAGATACTGGCAAAGCAGCTTAGCACCGCAGGGATAAATCTTAATTTGTCACACCTCCCCCTTCTCACGTAGAGGAGTTGATTGTAATGCAGAATTATGTATTTTAGTGTTGTTTTTGCAACTAGTATGTAGAGTGTTATAACTGAATTTAGGAAAAAACCACTAGTCCTTTGCACCTATACCTCTGACACCACTTAAACTTAGTTCCAGATGTTTTCCCAATATTGTCAGCTGGTTTTCCCTGTTGCTTTTATGTGAGCTATCGTGCAACAAGAGAAGGGAAAATAATAATTTGTTCTTATGAAACAGCGAAGCATATTTTTGAGATTTTCTTGCCAATGTTTAGCAATTTTTTTTCCTTATTTTTATTCCATTTTGTAAAAAGATTTGCTTAAATAAGAAGAATTATGCTAAAACTTGATATAATCTCCTCTGTTAAGTTTCCTCTAAAGGACTGTTTCAGTTATTTTGCACATTTGCCAGTTCAGCCCTGGTACTTTTCAAGTATGCATATAAATATTCTTTCTGATTACAGATGTGACACAGTGCATGAATCAGGATGGGGTCTCTGCTTAGCTAGTATGCAAAATACCACAGAATTAATGAAAATACATAAAGGGAATCATGAGGTTAAGCATGAAAATTGTATTCCATACCAGTCCCCAAAATAACTTGTGGAATCCTCAGAAACCAACTATGGAGGAAGTAGAAGAACCACAATAAGTACGAAGAAGAAGGATAATGTTAAGAGAGTGAAGTTGTCATGGAAACTGCTCCAAAACTAGTATAGCCACAAAGGCAGCACCAGACCACAGTATCATCAAGATGTACTTCAGCACTCTTGGTTGAACCCTGGGCTCCACTTGTTAGTAGTGCTATTTGCTAGTAGGAAATAGAGACACTTTTATCTACACTTTTATTTCAGTATTTTTTCCCTGGCATTAAACATTTCTTAAGTAGAAGAAACTGTATAGTAGGTAGTTATGGTAGGATGTGCAGGCAGGGAAAAATTTTGGCTGATCACCTGTAGTTTAAGGGTGTATCATCTTCTTTGGTAGATACTATCCTGTCATTATCTTCTAAATAGTTCTTTTGTAATAGTCATTTCAACAAGCTTTAGCAGGTATAACTGAAGTTAGCTGGTTTTTAGTTCTTTGGACCAACCATATGTATAATTAAACAAAAAATTGAAATTCTCTATTGCCACTACTACATTTTCAAACATTGTGTAGTGAAGACTGCTGCAAAATAACATAGCTTCTTTGAAATGACTAGCTCTAAATTTCCAGAAATCTGTGGAGTTTGCGATCTCCTTCATTGGCCTAATTTGTGATTTATTGTGAAAACTGTAGTTTGAGATTACAAAGGGAGTTATTTGCTCTTGAATTCAAACTGCTATTTTTAATTACATTTCTCAACATCCAATATTATTAATGTTTTCTTTTTCTGATAAAGTAGATGTTTTTCTAAGATTCAGAAATAAAAAACACCTGTCCATGTTCTGAAAAGAAGTTTAAACACTTGCCACTGGTCAATCATGGAGTTTTAGTTTCAGAATGCACAGGACAAAGTTAAATATGGTAAATTTATACAAAACAAAGTCCAGTTTAGTTTTTCCAGTAGGCCACACTACTTCTTAAAGATTTGTTTGATCAGTCTGTTAAAATCTAAAATTATAGCAGTTTTTTTTCCTTGCTTCCACAAAGCCTGAGATCCACTGCTTTCTGATAGCTCTGAGAAACAGCTCTTACCTTTGTGTTGTACAAGGACAGTTTTTCAGTACTGATTACTTGGACGTCATCAGAAAACGTATATGGAGCTAGATCTGACAACCCTGGGTTTACACAAGAGTGTAGCTTTTTACGTGGAAAAACATCTTTTGCTGAATAGAGTTGCACGTGTTTTTCAGTTTTTGGCAACCTTGATGATCTTTGATTATGACTATGTTTTTGTTGAGAAGAATGAGTCAGAAAGGAAAAGCTTCTTAATTGATTTGTTTTGCTGCCTGCAAAACATGCGGTGTGGTTATGTAACATCTCAAAAGAGATCA
>NW_010313546.1:16420-27342 GCF_000700745.2 Antrostomus carolinensis
CAGCTTTGTTTCTGGTTGGCTGAACAATAGCTGAAGGACGTACTTAACTTTTTTTCAGTTGTGTAAATACTGTTTAATTTTTAGGTGCTTACATGCTACATCGCAGGAGGGGAGCTGCACAGTTGGGAAAGAAACATTTGCTGGTGATAGGAAACTGAAACAGCTCCTTGCATCCCAGGCTGAAACTTCATATTGGTCATCAAAAGATGAAAGACTCTTGAGTTCTCCCCGAGCTGTAATCCTATTAACTCTGGAACCGTGGCTCTGCTCTCCTCGCTGTCCGTGGCTGGGAATATGCAATTTATTGGCTGAGTTCCCAGACAGTAAACCCATCTTTTAATATTCTGCTATCTGTTTCTTCACAAAGCTTCTGGCTCTGGAGCGTATATTTGGATATATGATACTGTATGAAAATCTAGGATTGATAGGGAGGAGTCACTAATTTCACATACAGATCCTAGTTTTGTGTAGAATGGTTATTCTTTCCATTTGTTAAATATCATTGCCACTTTTGAGGGATTTAGGTTCAGAAAGTAATTTGCAAGTTCTGATTTACAAGATCATCTTTATTCTTTGCAAACCTGTCATCTGTCTCTCTAAAACGTACTTTATTTTAGAATTAGGAGAGTAAGAGTGATTTTTTGTTTGTTTTCTGCTAATGAGACTGAGCCACCCATTGCAAGAACTGTGCTGTAACATACAGTTTGCTATTCCCTTGTACATACTGTCTCTAAGGTAATGTTTGCTGCAGTAACCTTAAATATATAATCCAAATAGAAGTTTTGGTGGAAAGATTGCAATATTTCAGTGTTTTTGCATGTATTAGTTAATATCTATGTCGTATTGCATTAGTCAGATCTTGGGGCAATAAGTTTTTACAATTCAGTTTTTGACCATTGTGTATGAATCTTTTGAAAAGATCAAATTTTCTTAATGCAAAGAAAGATAATCTTTCTCCCTCCTTTCTCCCTGGTAACTAGTGATAGAACAAGAGGCAACGGCTTTAAGTTGCGCCCAGGGAGGTACAGACTGGATGTCAGGAAAAATTTATTCACTGAAAGGGTTCTCAGGCACTGGAACAGGCTGCCTGGGGAGGTGGTTGAGTCACCATCCCTGGAGGTATTTAAAAGACAGGTAGATGGGGTGCTCGGAGATACAGTTTAGTGGTGGACAGGTACAGTTGGACTCGATGATCTCAAAGGTCTTTTCCAACCAAGTGATTCTATGATTCCTTGTCTCCACATAAGGCAGGATTGAACCACTGAAGATGCCAGTTTGGATTTCTTACTGTAGGACTAAAGCTTAAATCACCTGTCATGGAACAGAATCAAATGGTTTTTAGCAGAGCGTTTGGAATAACTTGAATTGATGGCTGAGAACTAAAATATAGGAAAAAAAAACCTGCTGGGCTACTGATACAGGACGTATTTTGAAAGGGCAGAAGCTCTGAGTAACATGAATGGTTATATGACTTTAATTGTGCATGTACCCAAATACAAAATGAGCATAAGCAAATCAAGACTGCATCTACACAAACATTTTTGTTCCTGCTCTGAACTTCAAGGAATGCTGCATGTCAAAAGAAAGACTTCAGCCAAGGTCTATTAAAAACAAACATGCCCACACAAAGCTGTAACTGCGTTATGTTCCTCTTAACCCAGAAGGGTTTTTTTCCCCCCGTACAATACAGTGCTACATAAATCTTATGCATGAACAGTAAAATCCTTTCCTACACAGTTCAAAAGAGCGTATTTCTTATGTGCTTCTTACAGCAAGTCACATAGATGGGTATTTATTATAGAGCGCATTGTGGGGTGGAGACAAATAATGTTTTATTCAAAAAGAACTTTTAAAATAATGTTTAAAATATTTAAAGATTTTTTTATTATTATTTTTAAGTGTAACTTGATGTATACTTAATATTTTTTATCTGTCCTCAGAATACCCACTGGAAACATGCTACTTCTAAAGCTTTTTTTCCTTTGACAACTGGAAAAAAAGGTCTGGATTTAGACCTACAAAATTTTACTATCTCAAGTCAGAACAAAGGCGAACATTTGTTTTGTTTATAGTTGTTAAAATGCTCATACAGATAATCATTACTGTCTCTATAATCAATTTGGGTTTTAATGAGGTGTTTTAATAGAGCTACCACAAGGAGGAAATAAAAGAAACTTATTTAAAGCAGATTTCTAGTTACTTCAAGCAAAAGGATCTGGGAAAAGTGAAAATACAAAGTACCCTGTCAGTAGAAAAAAGAAATGCACGCTATAAATGGAGCAACTCCCTAACATGTAACCATACACGCTAATTTACCCATGCCTCCTCTCTCTCAGAGGTGAAACTGAATCTGAAAACAGTAACATCTGTTATTGTTAGCTGATGTAGGAGTTTAAAATAGTTTTATTTAAACAAACTATTATTACCATTATATAGTTTACATGCAAATGTGTGCAAAAATGAAATTCAGATTTTTTTTTTTTAAAGTATCCTTCTTGTAAGGTGCAGTGGAGAGTGTGTAGCTGTGCATGTTTCAAAAAAGTAAATTTACAGTTAATATTTGAATTCTTTAAAAGGTGCTTTAACAACCATTTTTCTGCACATGTAAAGCTACCAAGTCTAATTCTGTTGTGGAGTCTGACGTCTGTTTCGCGTTTCATGTTTAATTTACAGTGCAGTTCCAGAATAGGAAAGTTGGTCTTTCATTCTTGCTATAAAACATGAAACCAAAACAATTCGTGTTTGTGTTATTAAGCAGACCTTTTTCTTTTTATTATTAGAATGTGTGTTGGAAAACTTCAGTAGTTTGTTTTTGAATAATGTCATACAG
The DNA here is from genome assembly GCF_000700745.2 of Antrostomus carolinensis. Lineage (NCBI taxonomy): Eukaryota > Metazoa > Chordata > Aves > Caprimulgiformes > Caprimulgidae > Antrostomus > Antrostomus carolinensis. Next base: position 19,251 of record NW_010313546.1, read on the forward strand.
ATCTCTTATATTTGTTGTTAAAAATGGGAGGGCAAATACTGAGGTTGGGAAGATTGGTTGTTTTTTGTTTTGGAAAGAATATTGAGATAAAAATAAATGCTACAGAAGACCTTTACCCTCAACATAAGATGAATCACCTAGGAGTGTGTTTTGCTGTTACTGCTGGTTTACTGAATGCTATCATAAGCATTTATCTTTAAATCTTTTATTCTCTTTTGCCACATGGAGAGAATTATTTATGTCTGTGAAAGTAATAATACAAAATAATAAAAGACCTTGGAAATAATTCTTAAGAATTCTTAATTGCTGTCAGGTGCCAGATTTTGTCTGATAGTAGTGTAACGAGATTAGGTGACAAAAGTCAGGTTTTGGGATTCTTGCTGTGTCCTGTCCTGGGTTCATCTCGATTGGGTTTGGGGCTCAGACGCCCCATGGAGCAGCCGCCTCAGCAGAGAGACAGGATGAACCACCTTGTGATGCTCCACATCAGGAGGCAGAATTGTCCTGGCAGGTTCTTTGCTCCTTTGGAGACAGCCCGTGTCCCTGCCTCTCATTTAACTTCATTTGAATGTCAAAAGCTAGGTGGAGTAAATCTAGACCTTTCCTTCATGGTCTTTACATATAATTGGTGAAGCAGACTTCAGTCCTACAACTTCATTTACTCAGAGGCAAAAGATAATCACTGGACATGCCTTGACAAACTAGTGTTTTTATGATGGCTTGAGAAAACACACCTTCTTGTTTAAAGTTTACTAAACTCCAAGTTACAGTATTCCTTCAAACAGAACTTGCAAGAGAATTATTAGAAAGTGTGTGTAATTTTACATGTATATGTGTATATGTACACACACATATAGGCTGTGTGTTTAATATTTGCTTTATACCCCACATATTTTAAAAAACCCCCTCACTTTGCCTAGTTGTTTTGCTGGATTAGTTTCTCATCAGTATTCTGTGAATAAGTATTTACAGCAACTAGCTTCTGAAATTTTTTGCTATTGAAATAACAGTCACGCTAATTGTTTGTAATTTCTCACGTATAAAAAAAAAACCAAAGAATATTTAAATGCATGGTAGAAATGCCTTTTTTTTTTTCCCTTTTCCCCTTGGGTACACAAGGTCTTGTTTTCCTTTTGCTTTTCAAGTCAAAAATCTTTCTTGTTCTCCAGTTGACTTTATCACCGCAGCAGTTCTAGCTCCCTAGCCTTCAGGTGTGGAGTAATAAAGTAGAGGCTGGCAGCATTTTCAGTGTGGCCAGCTTCAATGAGTAGCTATCCATGGAATTGCTCCTAGACTTCTGAAGAGTAAAAAGAGAGTAAAATGTCCAAAAAATTAATGATGGTTTGACAGCTTTAATTTTTTAACATGGGAGCTTGAATACAGCCCCTGGCTGAAGAAGGACATAAGCTACCGATTACTGGTAGAGGATCTGTTTTAAAATGTGGCTTTGGGAATAGCTGTGCTGCCACAACCTGGGGAATGACAGAAAGGCAAGAACGTGCAGTCATAAATGAGAGGGTGGAGGGTACTTCATACTTCTTGCCAAGTGTTAATAGATAGGTTTTTTTGAGGAGCAGCAGAAAACTTCATTGTAGAAGTACAAAATAGTAATGACCCTAAGCTATTGACTGCATGATGGTATAAAGAATGTGACGAGGGTTAAGTAATTTATATATTCCTGTCTTTCATTGTTTCCTGACTTTGAGAAAAGTTATTAAACCCTATTTCTGCTAGATTTTATCTGTTCTGTAATATGCAGATACTCTCTTTTTTTAAGAGAAGCAACTAAAGGCAGGAAAGTAGTTCAGAAATGTCAAGAGAGGGGTTTTTGTTAGTAGTGCTTTTTTTTTTTTTAGTAGTGACAGTTGTCTGGTGAAATTCACATCTCTATCTTTTACTGTGACTTTTCTTTCATAGGCTCAGAACAAAGAAACGAAAGTACTGGCTGCTGCGAAGGTGATTGATACTAAATCAGAAGAAGAACTTGAAGATTACATGGTTGAGATTGATATTTTAGCATCCTGTGATCATCCTAATATTGTTAAGCTCCTAGATGCTTTCTACTATGAAAACAATTTGTGGGTAGGTATTTTTTCTTCTCTGAATGCTTCTACTTATTTCAAAAGGTTACTGAAATGGCTTTTTTTTTTTTTTTCCCCTTGGCTTTATTAAAAGATCATTTGTCAGTCACGTTTCTTATGGGCTGTCACTATTGGGATAACTGTGCAATTTCAAAACTTATTTATAAAGTGTGAGTATGACTTTTAGAAAATTGTCACTGTGAAATTGAGCTACACTGAATCATTTGGTCAGGAGTTTGAATCTAAAATCTGGAAATTAGCAGTTCATTTTGGTATATGCAGAGACTTCTTAATGACTATTTGTAACAGCAGGACTCAGATTTTAATTACATTACCACAATTTAGAGTGAGATTTGGAATCTGCAGCTGAAAAATAAATAATGTGCTGAAAAGGTCAGCCTGAAAAGGTCAGTTGTGAAGTATGTATTTTAGGTATGAGTTAATTCATTGGTACTTCCAGGAGGAACAGTTTACCAGGACTCAAACAATAATTAATTTACTTAAAACCTAGTTATTTGTACATAGAGGTGTAGCAGGCGTACGTCACTCTTCTGCTATATCCTGTGCACTGAATAGCTTTAGCTATGAAAATACCATTTTCTCTTTTATTTGATCTAATGCAATATTTATAAATGCTTTTGGAATTGTACAAAGAATCCATGTTTTTTTAAAAAAGAGTTTATAATTGTAAAAGATACCTAAAACAAATAAAAGAAAATCTCCTTGGAGACTTACAAATATGCTTTATCCTTTAAGCATGAAAACAATGGTAGTGTAATGCTGCGTTTCCTGATGTAGATTTATTTTTTTAAGCTTTGTGAAAACTTTGTGTGATCTGAATGCAGAGTAAAATGATACTGTATAAAGCAGTGGAATAGCATAAAAATTTCTATGCATAAAGGTGAGGATGAAAGCAAGTATGCATGGAGACAGAATATGAAACAGAGTAGATAGGTTTCACTGACAGAACAAAGATAGAAGAGGAGTAAATAGTTTGAAAATAAAATTGTAGATACATAGTTACAGTGAAATGCAGCGGCATGAAAGTGACAAAGGAAAGGCTATAATCATGTGGCAGGTAAACAGAATTTGGTGGAAGAAAATAAGAAAAGAATAATGGTTGGACTTACTCTTTATATGCTTATGCTTTTGCTTTCTGGTTTTAGAAACACAATTTCTTTACCACAGAGACCTTTGTCAGATCAAACAGCAAATTCTAGAGAAAGAAATCCTTTATTTACAATTTCCCACACTTAACTTGCTTGGCAGTAGGTGTGTAGAAGCATGTAAATGGAATAATGATTTAAAGGATTTACAAAGAGTTGCTTTATATGACGCATTTGTTAGTACCATTGTTGTGAGGATTAATTATAATAGTAATTTGAAGTAATGTATAACGTAAGTGCTGTATATATGTGTTATGGTATAAGGTGTAATTTAAGGTTTCCTCTTTTATGGGCAATTGTACTCTGATTTTAAAAGTACTCTAAAGGGGAAAAATGAAGATATTATTTCCCAGAATATTGACTGTTAGGATTCTGATGAGAAATACATGTTAGCTGTCAGACTGAAAATTGTAATTTAATGTTTAAAGTTCAAATTAAAGAAGCAAAAACACATAAGGAAGACTGGGCTTTCAGTCTTGGATGACCTTTCCTCTTCCTTGCCCTCCTCATTCCCATTGTCTACCCTCTTTCTCCTTTGTATGTTCTTTCTGTCCAACATGTCAGCATAGTTTGTGCGCCAAAATAGCTGCAGTTTATTTTTGTTTAAAATGGAAACTGAGAACTGGAGATGGAACTATTCTAGTATTATTATATTCTAGGATAAAATGATGTATTGTAGGCATCAGTGAAAACAGAGGAAAATGAACATAAGCATCTGAATTTAATAACTTTCTGTAACTTTTAAGGGGGTTTTTTGCAGAGGTTAGTGAAGTAATTTGTCAAGGCCAAATAATAATCTGAAACTCTGGTCTCCCAATTGCTCCCTTAATCAATGGATCAGTTCAGCAGAACTATTTAATTTGTAATTTGTGTATTCTTTTGTTTGTATACAGATCCTGATCGAATTTTGTGCAGGTGGAGCAGTAGATGCAGTAATGTTGGGTAAATAAGTTGTTTCAAATAATAAACTTAACACCTTAAAGTTATAATATATACTGTAAGACTTGTTTCACATGTATATTGTTTTGAAATGCAAATATTTATCTAATTGGTGTGCTATATGTGTGGAAAGTCAGGGTTTTTAAATTAGCATTTACACCTATGTCTATGAACATTATAACTTCTTAAGTTAGATGAATTTTCTCTCATATTTAAATTATTTACTTTTCAAAACACATTTTTGTCTTGATCATTAAGTGAATGTGATGAGTTGTTCTCATGTGCTTATGGAGCTCTGTGTTGTTATAACAGAATCTATATGAGCCCTTTTCAGGATCTCATTCTTCCCCTTCCCCTGCTATCTTCCAAATTATGTTGTGATAATTTTTTTTACGTTGCATCAACCTTAAAGTTGGGTTTTTCTGTGCTTGTTCCTCAATTTAGATAATTGGTAATACCAGTAAGTAAAGGATCTAGTCTTTAACAACTCTGGGTACCACACAAAAGAACCAGTCTCTAAACTATATTGCTTTTTCACAGTTCAGATGGGTAGGTATACATAGTTCATAATGAGGAGGGTTTAGGGTACAAGGGATTAAATTTTTACTTAATATTTTAAGATAGAAGTTTTTCTGACATATGGTGTTCACAGTCTGTCAGATTAATTTATTTTCACCTATACTTATATAATGATTGCTATGAACACATGACATAAAATGCAAAAATGATGTGTTTATTTCTGTCTCTCTCTCTTGTAGAGCTTGAAAGGCCATTAACAGAGCCACAGATCAAAGTGGTGTGCAGGCAGACACTGGAAGCATTGAACTACTTGCATGAAAATAAGATCATCCATAGAGATCTAAAAGCTGGCAATATTCTTTTCACATTGGATGGAGATATTAAACTAGGTAAGGATGTTCCATATGAAAGTCTTTCCCAGAACTTTGTGTGGTCTTGTAATTGTATTTTCCTTAGGCTGTAGTTTAAATAGATAGTATTTCTCTATTTAAGTATCAGTCCAACGATGAGAGTTTTTTCAGATGCAGGTGGTTTACTACTATGAAGAAAGAAAAGGGTAAAAAAAAAAGAAAAAAGAAAAAAAAGCTTGAGTATGTGTCCTAACCTTACTTGGCACATCTTTCAGACTTCAAAATCAGCAGGAGTGGGAGTCATATCAATATCGGTATCAAGTTGCTTAAAGTCAGGCACAGGTCCTACTGGTTTTTGTTATAATGTTCTTAATTATACTTATCTTTACTATGGTGACATCAGAACTTCCCTTTAAAGTTGTTAGTTTAGGAAATGAACATCTTTCACTATCACCAAAAAGCAGTACCTAGTACTAATACAAGCTTACTATTGTTGATTCCTATTTTTTTTTATCTGAATTTAAGCAGTCATCCACATTTTCCTTCTGATGTGGTAGAGAATCTGTGAGGATTCCTCCATGAATAATTGACAAAGGACTTCTGGTGGTGAATAGCATACCTTCATTCAGTCAGGAAAAGTTAGGAATTATCTGGATCCACTTTGTTCAGGGCTTCATCAGGGGCAAATGTGTATAAGCTGTCAGCCTTTACAGTGGCTCTACCAGTGTCACAGTTGCATGACACAGCATCTTGCGTTCAGGTTTGAAAAACTTCTCTCTACGTGTTGTGTGTGATGAGTTGTATTTCTTTGGATGCAAGTTACACAGAGGGTAAAGGTAAGGAGAATCAGAAGATCACCACAGCGAACTGGGGCTCTAAATTCCCAGCCTTGCTACAGGTATTCCTTTTAAATGTAAGCGAGACATGTCCAAATTCACAAATATATCTACTACCTAACCCGTAGGTGTTGCCCGTATGTCTCTGCAAGGCATAGTGCGTCATCTCTCTTAAGAAGTTGCAAATATTTAAGAGCCTGCCTTGCTATGTTGATCAGTTAATTGTACCTGTGCTTTTTGCATGGATTCCCTTGCACAAGATCATTACTTGTACGTACAATACTTGCATGTGCCTTTCTTTTCATCCGCAAAGTACATGTAACTTCACTGTTTTGGCTTTTCTTGGAAGCCTGAAGATTTAGTAGTGGACTCAGTCTCACAGGCCTTATTCATAAATGTAATAGAACCACTATCTGAGTTTCTTAGTACTACTGTAAAAGAAATCACAGATCATAGCAAGAGTCCCATGGTCAGAGAGAGAATCATTTGTTTCTGTTCATCTTATTTGCCTCACGTGACCTGGTGCCTCCTCATACAGACTGGAACTAGTTAAGCTTTTTGTCAAGCTTAGCTGGTGCACAGAACTGTGCAGGCTGTCAAGGTTCATTCTTGACAGTTCAGACCACAGGGAGGTTTCTTTCACACATACATTTAGTGATGTATTCAGGTTTGCTAATTAAGATTTCTAAAAGAAGATTTACTTTAGTTTTGAAAAGGGTACAGCATCCCTTGAAAGAGCATTTTGCTGTTTTTAAACTATGTATTTTGCTTCTGGTACACAAAGAAATGGGTAGTTCCTTGTATCACAAATATGTGAATGGCAAAGAAATTTCCTTCATTGCATTTTATTTTTATAAGAATTTGAGTTTTATTATTTCAGTGTTTGTAGTCCTTCAAGATTTCATATTTTGCATTTAAACAAATAGCTCTCTTAATCCCCCTTTTTTTTTCTACAGAGCAAAATTAGACTTCTCAAATGTTGAGCCCATCAAGTAATTTTGTGCAGATTAAAGACAGCAACATATGGCTATTTTGTCTGTTTGCTCTAATAGCTAGCTCTTTATTAAGAAAGTTACATCTATAATAAGCATATGACACTTATTTAAATGTCTTTTTTTTCCTGAGTGAGAAATGTAGTGCTTTATAGACAAGCAATATTAATTGCAAAGATAAATTTGATTTTTGGTTGGGTGTTGCATCAAAGGTGCATAACGTGAGCTTTTAGATATTTAATATAAAGTGAAAAGTCATGTGGAAAGAAATCTGTAAGATAAAGGGAAAACCTAGCTTTATGAAATTTGAATCCTGAAATTAAAAATTGAATGAGTTTTTGAATTAATAAGAGACTTAATACACCATGTCTGAGGAATGCAGCCTTTATAGGATAAAGAAAGTATTTTCTAGTTAAAATAATTTAACATGCTTATTCCTGCAGTCAATACATGCATCGATCTTGTCCCACACCACTCAGCAGTGGCATTACTTTTTTTAGCAATAGAGAATAATATTTATTCAATATTGTTTGTTAGAAATGCTACAGAAGCTTGTCACTCAGTTACCAAAACACAAATATTATCTTGCTTTGAAGTTTTAATACTGCAGAATGTTTGCTCTGGAACATACAACATTTTAAAAGACAATTGTAAAATATAAAAATACATGTTTTCCAGTACCCAGTTAATAGCATTTTACTGTTTGCTTTAAGCGGATTTTGGAGTATCAGCCAAAAACACGAGAACAATACAAAGAAGAGATTCTTTTATTGGTACACCATATTGGTAAGTGCACTGTTTTGCTGACTCTTTAGTATGAACTAATATCTTAATATTACCTTTGTTAACATTACAAGCTTGATACAATATCATGTAAATATATTAATTGGGAGTAGAATGTACCTCTTAAAGTGCTTCAGTGAATTTGTCTATTTAGAAGCTTTTTCAGAACAGATAAGAGTCTGTTTCTAATCTGGTACTTCATTATTCTCTTTGCAGGATGGCTCCGGAAGTAGTAATGTGTGAGACCTCTAAAGACAGGCCTTATGATTACAAGGCTGATATTTGGTCTCTTGGCATTACTTTAATAGAAATGGCTCAAATAGAGCCGCCTCATCATGAATTAAATCCAATGCGAGTGCTTCTGAAAATAGCAAAATCTGATCCGCCTACATTAGCACAGCCTTCAAAATGGTGAGTATTTAATTA